>NW_028189602.1:0-17574 GCF_048542155.1 Nylanderia fulva
TGGTTTTACTTTTTTTAAAATGTTTTTGTTCTTTTTTAATTAGTTTCTCAACGTTCTTCTTTTGCTGTTAGAAAATTTTATGATTAATCGCATGAAACGTTTTAGAATATATTATTCTCTTAATGTAATCTTCAGCAAAAAAAATAACAACAAATTGAACGGTCAAATATACAAGTCAATATCGATTAAAGATATTGTAAATATATCTTGAATTTACCAACAAATTTTAATACAAAAACTTATACAATTAATTCTTAAAACAAGAAACAATTAAAAAAAAAAATTATCATAAAAATTGATCTCTTTTGAACTAGAATTTAAGTCTGGATTTAAGTTTGAATGTTTTTCTGAATAATTTTACGTTATTATCATGCGTTGTCTAAGATTATTATAATTTTATTTTCATGTCATCTACAGAATCGTCTTAATCTCATCTATGCATGCTATTTGTGTATATACATATACATATTCAAATATATATATATATATATATATATATATATATATATTAGTTTACATATATGATCGCAAACTAAAGATTATAATCTTGAAACTTTTAGGATTTATTGAAAAGATTGTGATCCATATTTCATCAATAAAATTTTATATAAAATACTTCAGTATTTACGTTTGCAATTTTCCGCCATACAAACATTTAAAATATAATTAATTTACATTTTAAATTGTATCATTTTTAAATTATATCATATAATAGTATAAATATGGTATTACATTTGTTTTTTTTTTATTTTAATACGGTCCATAAAGGTACAAAATTTCGAAATCTTGTTATATAATATATAAGAATATATATTAATATGCCATGTTTCAAAAATTTAGAATAATTTAATGTTGCGTAATTTATGCTTATATCCGCTTATGAGTTTCATGCAATTTTATTAATATCTAAAGTATAAGCTCTCATATACGTTTTGTTTCGAACGTGCTACGAATAATCTTTTCATTATACTACTTCCATAAGTTAGGAGAAATTCTTTCAAAACGAATTATATATATTGACAATGAAAAAAAAATGAAAGAAGAGTACAAAAAGAAGGAAAACATTTTTTTATTAAAATTAAATTTTTCCCAAAATTTTTATAACTATTGATAAAAATTTAGTTCTTCAAATTTGGAATGTCATCTGTTTTTTTTAAATTCCATTGTTCACCTTTTGAAAACACTTTTAAATGAAATTGGGATGAATGGCCCAACCCCAAATTTTCTCTATTAATAATAATAGAATTTCTCAATTTCCACTGAACAGTTTTTTTTTTTCCTTTCTTTCCAAAAATACTTTATTTTCTTTCTTTTAAGGACATAATAATAGCACAATATTCTTGTGTTAAGACTTTATTAAAAAAAGTAAGAAAAACTGAAAAAAAATTGAATTATAAATGGCCCGTGTTACCAATTAAAATCATTACACGGGAAAAAACGCCTTTTTCAAAGAAATAAATTCCGGGGCTGTTTTGGTTAATTAAAGATTTTTTGTTTTATGATTGTAAAAATCTTATAAAAAAAAGCTTTTTCTATTTTTTTTTTATTTTATTTTTTTTTTTAAAATTTGCAACAAATTTTTCTTTTAAACATAAAGTAACAACGCATTTAAAAACGATTTGTATATTTAATTAATGCCATATATTGGTTTCATATTTTTTAAACCCTATTATACTCTTTTAAAATGGTCTGTTTCTCAGTTCAAAATGTCGGTCGGAAAGCTAAAATCAATCAATCGCCCAAACTCGGCATAAATTTTGATTTTGATTCGACATCGATTTAACATTATTTTCTAGCTGGGTTATAACTTAATAATAATAAAAATAGAAATAAAATAACGTATGTACGAAACTATACCAAAATATATTTTAAATTATTTTTTTCTTTAGAAAAGATCGCTTTATGTAAATTAAATTTTTTTTTGTAAATTATTTCTATAGATCTTTTTGAAAAAAAAATTTTGGGAATATATGCTATATTAAAAAAAATTTATAATTTATTTTAATTATATTGCTAAAAATATAAATAATTTTTTATATTGTAACAATTTTGATAATATATAAATATTAAAAAAGAAAATTTTTTTTAATTTTTAAAATGTATATTATACAAAAATTAAAGTATATTAAATAAAAATATTTAGTTTTTTTTAAAATTTGGTTTATATTTGTTTATTTCCCTATTTAATTTTAATTATAATAATATAATAATAAATTCTTTATATATATATATATAATTATAAAAAATATATATATATATAAATATATTTTTTTACCAAATATCCATTTTGAATATTTATACTAAATACAATTTTTCTATTTTGATACAACTATTTTTTTATGCCCGTTTTGTAAAAGTTTTGTTATATACAATAAATTTGTGAAAATTTTTTTTTATTTGTATATATATTTTGTCTTTTTTTATTTTTTTTATAAATATATTTGTTTTTCCACCTGTCGCTTTTTTAACAATTAAAAAAATGTTATTATAAAATATTTAAAGTGAAATAGATAAATTTTATTTGTGTGTATTTTACATTTGGGTTTTATTTATATGTTTTTCATTTATTTATATGTTAAAATTTTATAATTATATATCTCAAATACCTTTTTATTATTTAATTTAATATAAATTTTATTTTTTGCTAATTGTCATAAAAAAGTCTGAAAATTTGGGTACTTTCAAATATTTAAAAAAAAAGTTTATAATGATTTTTCGAACTTCTTAACTATTCTTCTCGTTTTTTTCTCCACAATATCGAAATAAAACTAGATTATGTGTCTACTCTTTAATATTTAAAATATAAATTAAAATTAAAAAAATATAGATAAAAAATTGATAATAAATATATATTAAAAGAATTAATACGATTTACTTTTTAAAAATTATGAGATTTTTTGTCAAAACAAAAAGATATATATGAAATACTAAATGATGTTCTTTTGGAGCCAAAAATATTTTAACATTTTCTGCTTAATTCTCATAAATTTTTTTTACTTTTATCACAAAGCAACGCTAGTCCGTTAAAATGTTTTTTATTTCAAGCGTGGACAAATTTTTTTGAAAAATGATACGTTTTAGAAAAATTACTAAAAAAAAATAAAACATACTTTCCGCATATAAAAGAAAACCAAACATATTCTGTTTTTTCTGGGGATGTCTTTTGGAAAAAATTGGCCAACCTTAGGGATTGAGAAAAAACATATAACGATCTTTTTAAAAAAACTCAAAATAAAAATTCTGAAGTTAATGTTATTATGATTAATTTTAAATGAATTAAGTTATTTATTTTATGTCGCTTCAAAAATCAAATATCAATTTACTTTTCTCTTTACTATGATCATATGAATTTAAAATATAAATTTTGTAATTTCCAAAACATAGTATAAATTAAACAAACGCGTAAAAAACCATAAATTTTAAAATAATCAAAGAAGAAATAAAAATTAAATGAAATTAAAAAATTAAAAATTTAAAAACAATAACAATTTTAATTTAATCAAAATTAAAAGGAAATAAAGAAAATTAAATAAAATCAGAAATTTTATTATAAAAAATGTAAACATTTAATAACATAAAAAATAAATTTGTACAAAAAATAAATACGAATTAATTTTTTATGTTATTTATTCTTATACTCTTTTCACAATAAATTACGATTGTTAATTACTCTTATTCCCTTTTAATTGTTTGATTCATTAATAAGAGCTTTTACAAATTATTTTAAATTTTAATTTAACATATAATAAAAATGGAAATTTAAAAATTAATATAATATTTAAAAAAATTAAATTTTTGGTTTGGGGCACAAAAATTTAAAATCCCATTTTTGTCCTTTCAATTTGACTGGATCATTGACTATTCGCCCACACAACTTTTGCATTTAAAAATTCATTTTTGTCCTACACCGGGGCTGGTCTTCTTTGGAAAATTTGCCCAGTTTTTATTTTGTCCCCCTTGTATTAGGAGCAGGCCATTTAACCCAAAGTATTAATTTAAAAAGTTTTATTTATTTATATTCTCATTTCTATGATTAATATTTTAAATTTTTACTTTGTATTTATTTTGGTAAAAAAATTATAATTTTTCGTATAAAATTTTTTACCTTTTTAAAAATATAACCCTTTTTGAAAAATATTCTGTTTAATTTATGATTTTGTAATTGTTTTTTACGTCCTTTTAGCGCGTTTTTAACACCATTGCCGTTTACCCATACTGAAACAATATTTTTTTTACTCGGTAGGAAAAAATTAGGTTTTATATTTCCCAATTTCGTACCCCCCGGACTTCCTTAAAATGTAAACTATTGTTTTTAAAATGCAAAGATCAAAATACTTGTTAATTTCTCACCAGGCGTTTAAAAATTGTATGGTTTCTTTGGAAAAATCGGGACAGGCACAATTTTAAATTTTAAAATTTCGTAAAAGTATTCGTGAAATCGACAACTTGGCAAATGCAAAAACAGATGAAAGTATTAAAAAACTAAATTAAGTTAATTTTTTAACTACATCTTTGATATCTTTAAATTTGATTAATGAGGTATGCTTTTGATTTCATTCTGAGGTCACTTCAGGCTCATTTTGGGGGGTATTGTCGGGCTCATTTCTGTTTTTTCGTAAAACGCTGCATTGAGGTTTTTTCCGAGCTCTGCTGGGGGGCGATTTTCTTTCCTCTCCAACCTTTTTGGTATGAAATTTTTAGATTCTTTTAGGGGTTTTTCTTTCCAGTTTTTTCTTCGGGATTTTTTGGGGGGTTCACCTCTGGGATTATTTTGATTTCATTTTTGGTTTTATGATTCCTTCACGTTTAACACTTTTTGGCTTTTTCGGTTTACCCATAATCTCAATCGATTTAAAAGCGACAATGCGTCATGTAAAAATGTTATATTTATTAGATTGCTATAAAAAAGCAAAATTATTGGGATCAGTTTTTTATAACAAACATAAAATTCAGGTATATCACAATTATTTTTACGAGAAATGTAAATTTTTAAAAAATGTCATAAAAATTTTTAGGGTAATAGTAAAAATTTTGTTTAAATTTTGTTTTTGGGCATGCATTTTAAAAGTTTTTATTAAACTGGGGAAACATACTGATTTAAAATAGAAAAATTTTTTTTTTTTTGTTTTTTTTTTTTCCCCCGTTTTGGGTTTTTTTTTTTTTAAGTTTTGTTTAAAGAAAAAAAATTTATGTTCCGGGTCTGGGTTCCTTTTTCCCTTTTTTGTTTGTTTAAATTTCCAGTTCGGAAAAACTTTTAAAAGGAAAAATTAAAAAATTTTTTTAAACCAAAATTTTATTTTAAAAATTTTTTAAAAGCAGAAAATATTTCTGCAAAATTTTTTAAAAGTCACATAATTTATATATAATATATATTATATAATTTATGTTAGAAAAAAAAAAATTTTTTTTTTAAGTTTAAATTTTTTAAATTTTTAAATTTTTATTATTTATAATATATAATTTATGTGTACATTTACAATATTTGCAGAAAAATTTTTTTCGTTATTAAAATTTTTTATAATTTAATTTAATTTATAATATAATTTTTAATTTTTAATCTTACTTATGTTTTATATATAATATAATATATATTATATATATATTAAAATTTTGTACCCACTTTAAATTTTTCCCTTTTTCTCAAATCTTTTAAAAAAATTACGTCAAACGTTCCCCCTTTTTTTTCTTTTGCTGTTTTTCAAAAGTATACTAATCGCACGGACGTTTTAGTATTTTATTTTTTTCAAAAGTAACCGAAAAAAAAAAAGTACAACAAATATGAAAAAAGGGCAAAAGTAGAAATCATATTGATCAATTTTAAATATATCCCGAATTTTCCACGAATTTTAATACAAAAAATTTTCAAATTTATTTTAAAAAAAGACATTTAAAAAAAAATTTCATAATTTTTTCTTCTTTTTAAACTTAAAATCTGGTTTCATTTAAAAAATTTTTGAAAAATTTTTACGTTAAATTTTAAAGTATCCTGCGTCGTCTATAAATTAAAAATTAATTTTATTTATTTCAATCTTCAGAACGTTTTTAATCTTATCTATGCATGCTATATATTTATATAAAACCCGTATACAACGTTACTACACATATATATTATATATTTTTATGTATTATGTATGTATTAAAACATATAATTTTTAAAAAATAAATTTTTTATATGTGCTTTATGTTTTGAGAACTGTGTATTAAATTTTAAATTTTTTTCGCTAAATTTTGAACATTTTGCAAAACGTTTTTTGGATATCCCCATTTTTCCCATGATTTCTGTAAAGGAACCGGTAAAAAATTTTTTATTCGTAAAAAAGGATAAAGAATCGAAAAATTTTAAATACAAATGGTTTATGGGGAAATATTATCTTTTGTGGTTTTTGTGTGTGTGAAGCCATATATTTCCCAAATTACATATACACCATTTCAAACTTCCTTAAAATGGGTATCGATTTAGCGAGCGAGGGAAAAGGAAAGGAGTTTAGGTAATGTAAAAAACATTTTTTTTATTTTTACTTATATTTGGCGAAGAACGTGGAAAACGCGCTGAAAGAAAAATTGCAAAAGGCGGTGCGACTTTGTCGCTATTTTTAAAGATCAATATATGAAATGCGAGTTTGAATTAATTAGGGGTCTTTACCGTCGTTTAAATTAAATTTTTAATATATAAAAATTTGATCCGTCCTGACCAATTTTAAAATAATTTTGTAAACGCGATCGCATGGCCGGCCGCGAGTCTCGCTCGACTTTTGAAATCGATCTCTCGATTGCGCGCGGGGCGCGTGATCAGGCACTTGAGCCGCCGCCCAATTCGCGCGCCATTTACGAGGCGGATCGCGAATTTTTATCGAGCGTTTTTTGACGCGAAAAATTTTTCCAGTTTTTGGGGCCGAGCGCGATCTAACGATACGCTTTTCGGGGGCCCCACTTCCCCCGTCATCGTGTCCCCGAGTTTCGTTCGGCGTGAACCAATATCCGTAATTTTCGAAAATCTCGGTCGTGACAAGATCGCCTGCCATATTTTATTACTATTATCCTCCCCATAAAAATTTAAAAAAAACAACGGTTTTTTTTCGCTCGAGAACTCTCGCAATTCCGCGTTTTATCAAAAAACGCGTCGAAAACGGACAGCTAAAACCCCGGACGTCGTCCGAATGGCGAAAAAAAAAACGCAGTTAAAAGTGTTTTTTGAATTGCCATAAGGGAAAAAAAGAGAGAGATTTTTGTTTTCTATTTATCTTTTCGGTAATGATTTAGATTTCACATTATTGTTATTATTAATCTAAAAAAAATTCTGAAATTTTTACATATTTTGAAATAATTAATATTAAAATAAAAAATTAAATTTTTAAAAAAAATTTTTTTAAAAAAAATATTGTATGTGTGTAAAAAACAAATTTTACATTGTTATTTTAAAATCCCTGTAGAAATTATTTTTACTAACAGATTTTTTTACTTTAAAAAATTTAATTAAATATTTATTATCAACGTTTCTACGTTTTTTCCCTTAAAAAAAAAATTTTTTTGCAAAATTATATTTCTTTTTTTAAAATCTTAAAGTACGAATAGAAAGTTAATGCCCTATTTAATTATTTTTTGAAAAATTTAAAGTTTTTTTTTTTTTATTTTTTTTCCCCTTTTTTTTTTTTTTTAAATTTTCGTTTGTCTTTTAAAAAAATTTTTGAAATTTTATTGTATTCTCGTCTTTTGGGCTCAACCCGTTATTGTTTTACATCAAAATTTATATATAATTATTAAAAAAAAATTCAGTAATTTGTGAAATTGGGGAAATTTTTTGAAATTATTCAGAATATATAAACAAAAAAAATTTTCAATCATAAAAAAGAAAAAAATTAAAAAAAAACTTTTCTGAAAAGACATATAATTTTGCAATAATGATCATCATTAAATTCTTTTTTTTCTTATTTTTTTTGTGAATAAAATTTTTTATATCTAAGTTTACCATTTTTTTTTTTTATACTTAATTAACATTAAAGGTTAAATTTCAAATTAAAAGAAATATTATAAAAATATATCAAATTTTTTATCTTGAATAAAAAAACAAAATAAATTTTTGTTAAAATTGTGTTTTTGATGCACTTTTTAAAAAGTTTTTTCAATGTGATTTCAAAAAATAAAAAAAATAAAAATTTTTAATTTTTTTGTAACACTTTCATTAAATTAATAAGTTTGATGATTAAATTATTCTATTATTATAAACCTAATTTTTTTTTTCTTCAATTTATTTATCTAAATAAATTTTACTTTTTAAAAATTTTTTTAAATACGTGAAAGTTAGTTTAATTAAAAAGAAAATTTAATTTTTAAAGAATATTTTGTCGCGAAAAAAACGAATATAAAGATTATTTTAAAAATTTATTAATGATTGCACAAAAATTAAAATACTTGATATTTCTTTGGAGAGATTTTTCCTTCGAGAGGAAAAGAAGGGGGAGTGTATTATTTATTATGATTTTTTACTTATGTAATAAGGCTTTTTTACATATTTATAGCTGCGATTCTGCAAGCCTGCTCACAAGCAATATATTATTGAATTTTCATTTTTGTATGAACTGTTGCAATAATAAATTAGATCGGCTTTATTAGGGTTAATATCTATAATTGTTTGAAATCGAGTTCGAGTGCAGAAAAGGTAAAGTACTCTAATAAAAAATAATAATAAACTAATAATATTGAAATGACGATTTGGCGTAAAGCGTGATAATTTTATGACGGTAGAACTTGGAACACAATACCGAAAAATATTTTTCCCCGAAAAATATAGCATATGTTTACAAAATTGTGTCTTATTGTGCGTAAAAACACGAATCTGTAATTAAAATTCGACGCCTCTACAGATGATAATTATTTTTTTTTTTTTTCCTTGAGAGCGACACTTTTAATTTTCAGATTTGTATTTATGCATAAAATACGCATATTGTACAGTTTTGGAATAATCGGAGAAATGGAGCTCTCCATTAATAAACTTTAATTTGCTAATTTTTAAAATAATTTTTAAAATTTTTTTAAAAATTTAGAATAGTATAGTTGTAAATATATTTATTCTTACCCCCTCGGTTAAATAGGAAATTAACTGATAACTCAAAATATTAATTAAAGAATTATACATATTATTGAAATATATTATTTTTTATTTTTATAACACATTTTATTTTATAATTTAATGGGGAAAACCCCTTTATTAATACCCTTTTTTACAAAATCATATATTTAAGCATTTTTTGCTAATTAAATTTTTATAATTTAATACGTTACAAAATAAAATAATGTTTTAAAAATTTTGTGAACTGATTAATATTTTTGACAGTTTATCACCTGATTTCTGCAAAAATTATTCACGGATATAAGATTTTTTTAAACCATACAGTATTATTTTACACATATTATTACTATCTTAAATTTTTTAATATAATATTATTTCAAATTTAAATAAAGCAAAATTGACGCTTTATTACTATTTTTTGACAGAAATCATCGGGTTTAAATGCGTTAACACTGCCTAAAAAAGTCGTTAGTAATTCTTCTTGTAATTTAATAAAAGTTGTAAACTTCTCCCTGGATATTTTTTTTTTTTTTTTTTTTTTTTTTTTTTTTTTTTTTTCATCAGTTTTTTTAAGAATTCTTTCTATCTTTGATACTTTTTCCATCCTGAGATGTTGAAAAGATATAAATTTTTGTTTGCATTTAATTAATCTTTCTATATGTGCATCATTCAATTTAAAAGTACTTAAAAAATTGAGATCAATAAAAATTTAAATTCAAATAATATTAAATATTAATATTAAAGATCAAATATTTTCCCAAGTGTAATCGATAATATAAATACTTAAAATTATTTACATATTTTCTCAAATCCGAAGATTTGTATAATTCAATTTCTTTAAATTCAATTTGGTCAAAGAATTTATTAGCTGATTTAGTGTTAAATTTTCTAAACAAAAATCTTATTAATAAAAAATGATAATCCTTAAGAGTCGCCAGTAATAAAAAATTTAAAATCTCTCCCCCAAATTTTAAAGTCGACCAGACTGGCAATAATTTATTTAAAAATTAGTTAAATTCCAACGTTTCGGCTGTCATTGCACCCCTTTTTTTCAAGTAATCAATTAATACAATATCAAATTTACAGCAAACCCCCGAAAAAATTAACCATTGTTTTGATGAAAAATGTATAACTGACAGAAGTGAGCACGAAAAATAGATGTTGACTGTTAGCAGGAACTTAGTCACTGTGACTAAGTTTCCTGCTAACATCACTCTATTTTTTCGTGCTCACTTCTGTCCGTTATACATTTTTTCACCCAACAATGGTTAATTTGTCGGGGGTTTGCTGTAAATTTGATTTATTGATTAATCTGATTACTTAAAAAGGGCTGCAATGACAGCCGAACGTTGTAATTTAAACTAATTTTTTTAAATAAATTATTCCAGTCTGGTCGACTTTAAAATTGGAGGAAGATTTTCAGAAATTTTATTATTCTATTACAATTTTTTCTATGATATAGTCTGAATTATATTTTCTTTTTATTTTTTATAATACATAATTTGTTATCTAGCGATCTTAGACAAAGCTCTTCTACCCGCTTGCATAATACATTGTAATTTACAATTCAACTATCGTCTTGTAAAGAATAGTAACGTCGTTCGTGAGAAGCAATGATCACGTTCTGGAACGTGAAAAGAATGCGTTGTATTCGCAATATAGAGAGATAGTTTTTTGTATATGCATACAATTAAAATAATTAAGCACGTAATTAAATAATCTCTTGTTTTTGAAGAGTCTTATTGTAAATTTCAACAATTACATTTGATACTGTTAATTAACTTGATATTTTTAATTGAGGAAAAATAAATAATCGAAGAATCCCGCACCAAATACAAAGGATTTTGGCTTTCAGTTGAAATTTGCTGTTTTTTCATATGTTGTAGCTTATGACTTGTCGAATAAAAGGTGTAATAGTCTGAAAGCTAAATACTGGATAATTAATGAAATACAGCCAGTCAAACAACACGCAAAGTTCTAATTTTTTTATGTTTGACTGGCTGTAAATTAGCAATCATCTATTACTTAAATTTGCGAGCTTATTACGTTTTTTGTTCAGCAAGTCATAAATAAGTTACAACATCTAACGATAAGAAAAAATCAACTAATTTTACTGCACTAAAAAAAAAATTTTTTGAGTTCAAATAAATATTTATCTCAATTATAACCAAATATTTGAAATAAATAAATATTTATGTTTTAAAAAGAATTTTTTTATATCAAAAATTTTTTTTCACATCAAATCAATATTATTAGTTCCAAATAAATAATTTATAAGGCAGTATTGCAATAAATATTTATTTGAATTCAATAAATTTTTTTCAGCATTTTTTTCAATTTCATCTAAGATTTTATATGAGTTCAAAAACCCTCGTACTAATCGTATAAAATTAAATCTTGGTAAGATCGTTGTTTTTTATTAAGAAAAATTGGGCTATATTTAGCGAAGACCAGGCATACTTTGGGTTTGAATCTTTCAGCTCAGCAGAGTTTAAATCTCGGCTAAATAGGGTATCGAATTTCTAAATTCCGTTTAAAGAGAGAGAGGGAGAGCGTATTTGAGTTTCCCCTAAGTAAGATTCGAGTTTTTGTCTCCACTAAGCAGGTTTGAATCTAAGCAAGTTTGAAAATGTAATGCTGTCAATATTCATAAAATAAAAAAATATTTTCATCTTCTGACATAAATTCAGCGTAAATATAAATAAAATGTATGCATACTTTATGAACATTCAAGTAAAATATACATATAATTAATAGAAAATAATAGCAGAAGAAAGAGAAGAGAAATAGCGTAAGAGAAAAAATTCACAAGAGAAATTCTTCTTTCGAGAGAAGCTGTCTTTTAGCATTAAGTTTATTTTTATTAGAAAATATGCAAAATGTATTGAAAAAAGCACTTATAAAATAAAAAGACAAATTTAGTTTGAATTATAAATTACAATAATAATTATTTTTAAAGATTTTCTATGACTTTAAATTTCTAGAGATTGTGTAGGAATGACGTTTAAGAGACAATTAGTTTTGGGAAATTGTTAAAATTTATTATTTCGGTATTTTTAAAACATTCTATGCATTCTGCAGAAAAATTACTTTGTAAAATTATTTATAATAAAATTTAATAATTGCCAATTTTTTATTTTTTGGTTCGAGCGACTTAGAGCAATCACGCTCCTTGGTCATAAATATTCTGAATAAAATTGTTATAATAAAAAATACTTCTAACACATATATGAGAATAAAGATAACATCATTTATGATTATCACGTCATCGATAACGTATCGTGTAATAGTCGGAAATTAAATGACATGTACATGTACATACATGCGAGAAATAAACGTCAAAGCGCAGCAATTGGAATATTTAATGAGAAAGGAGAGAGAAAAAAGAGAGAAATATATAATTTATATATAATATTGTTAGCTTATATGTATAAAAGTTAATGATAGTGATTGATTACATACGGGATTTTTACAAATATATATTTTATATTTGAATTTTGTTTCTTTTCAATAGAATATTTAAATATTGAAAATCTATAAGCAAGAAAAAAAATTAAATCACATTAATTCGACGTGAATCACACGTGAAAAACATTTTTAATCAGACTGTGTCTGATTAAAAAATATATCTGATAAACGAGAAACTTTCTTCTTAAGGATAAGAAGTTCCTAAGAATAAGGATGAAAATTCTGTTCGTCTTCTTACTTCTCTCATTTGCAGCCCCTCAATTTCTTTGAATGAGATTATCTGATTTCAAGAGCGACGATTACGGCGACACAATGAAATGGTACTTTATTCAAGGGTTTCATTGCCACTAGAGTCTCTTAATAATTGCCAGATTCAAGATTAAATTCTCCGAGCACCGTCTGTCTCATTAGCATGTGGCGAGGTTTGCCTGGCAATTGAAATTATTCAGAATCCAGAAGTCCCCGAAGGGCATAGGTAATCCTTACGAGCCAGGGGACTTGGCGACAGTAACACCGGTGCGTTTTACGGATAATTGCACGTATACATATATGCGGAGTATGCAAACGTATGTGTGTGTGTATTGGTACGAACATCGATCACGAATTCACTCTTAGGATAGGTATATTAAAATCGCGATACTCAAATGCATCAAAATTCTCTCGAAAATCTTGAAATTTATTATTGTATTGTGATACGCAAAAGAATGAATTAATATATATTTATAATAAATTATATATACAAATTTTATATATAAATTTTACATATAAATTTTATATATAAATTTTACATACAAATTTATATATAAATTTTATATATCAAAATTTTATATACAAAAGAAGAGAATTTTCTTTTAAAGTTTACCCTGAAAATCATGATAATCATAAGGCAATAAAATATTTAAAATAAAATAAAAAAATATTAAAATTAACGGAACATATTTTATATCTTATGATGATAGATATTAATAATTTTATTGTGGTAAATATTATTCAGAAAACTTGTATAAAATGCTTTCAATACTATTTTGTCCCACGATTACCATGATTTTCACAATAAATTTTAAGATATATTCTCTCTGTGTATAATTTTTGTATAGTAAATTTTATATATACATTTTATATAAAATTTATATAAAAATTTATAGTATACTATAATTATTTATCTATATAATTTTATATCAAATTTTATGTATAAATTATATATGTATAAATATGTATATTGCGAAAAAAATGAGAGAAGGCGAGAAAACATGATGGACGTGTGGAAACTCGACAGTTATGGCTTATTGTAATGTGCATGATGGGACCTAAATCATAATGCGGGCTATGAACTGTGTAAAGTGCGTTCGTGCGTTTGCTAATGTCGATATCGGGCTGACACACACTGCATCGTGTGTTATCTGCATGCATATTAGAGAGAGCAAGAGAAAGAGGATATAGGCATCTCATGCGAATATTATGTTAAATACACGACGCACAATGCGTTTACAAATACAGTTTTGTTTCCGATATAGAGATACTTGTTTTTAATAGATATCTAAAAATATTGAATGCAATACAATTATAATAAATTATTATTCATATAATATATAAATATATATTTATAATCTTATTTTATATATTATATATATTAATTAGACATGAATATTAAAACTCCCTCGCGACCCCTAATATCATAACAATGTGTGCAACTTTATTTTCTGGATGCATTCTTCTGTACCATGGGAGGATTTCAATTTTACTTCCTCATCGTTTCCTTCTTTGTTCCTTTTCTTCTCTCTCTCTTTGAAGCATCACAATTTAATATATAATATCTTTTATAATATATTTATTAATATAGATATTAATAAATCTTATCTCATAGGATATTATATATTAATATAATAGATAATATATATACTCTAACTCTATATATCTTAATATATATATAGTATTAACTAATATTATATAATACTCTCTTCCTATACTACTCCCTTATAATCTTGATTCTTATACCATATCTTTAATAATCATAAAATATATGTATATATCTTTTTTATTAATAAATAAAATATATATATACTGTTTGATTTGCGTTCTCTCATTAAACATGCATACATGCGTACAAGGGTGTTGCGGACGAGAGTAACGCGAGAGCACATATATACAAACGCGTGTACATACATATATATACATATACATACGTCAGGTAATAATGCTGGCACGTGTATGTACAAGAGTATCGGAGTATCGGAGAGGTGCTAACATCGTCGAGAGAGAGAGATGCCGCAATTACGTGATCGTGCGTATTCCGTTAGTAAATCTGGCTTTTGTGCATGCGTCCACTTATCTGTTTCGAATGCACGAATTCAACAAGCCCTGGGAGAGATTTCGGGGGCTAATTACGTGACTTTCGCGTTCGCCCTTCGTTGCGATCCGATAATGTTGCAGCGCGATTTTCGCCCGATAAAAAGCATATATGTATATATCTATATATCTTCGCCGGGCGCGATCGATTTATTACCGGATCGGAAAATACGGTCGCTTGAAATTGAAACTATCATATCGCGATAATTTTTTTTCTTTTTCTCTCTCTCTCTCTCTCTTTTTTAAATTTTTTTTCTTTGAAAAACTACTAGGCGAGATTTAACGCGAGGGTTTTCACTTCTGTATTCCTCGGACGCGTTTTAAGTCCATCGTTTTAATGCCATTTGCCGCACCTGCAGCCGCACGCGATATTTTAATGATTAAATATCCGCCTCTAATGCGAATGTGATTTAGATGTTGCGCGTTTACGTCCTCCGGTGCCAGTGCTGTAATAGCTGTTGAGCTAGAAATTTATATCGTCGGGTATTATCATAAAAATGTATCAGCCGCGAAGGGATGATCTTAAATCATGCCGGGACTCGGACAAGAATTGCCGAGATTAACTAAGGCTCCGGTCATATTAATTAATTTCGCAAACTGTAAATGCGATTCTTAGTTTTGGAAACAATATACAGGATGTCCCAGAACTAGTAGTAAACTTCTGTTAACGGGATGCTGACCATGTCTGTTTTATCGACTTTGAATTCAAGGGTTTTTCTTTTTATTGGCTATACAGATTAAAAAATCCTTCTCTACAATTAAAGTACTGATAATAATAAACGGGGAGCGTTGTAATTTTGTATTAAAAAAAAAATAATAAAACTTAAAAATACAGTTTTTTATCGGCTCCTTTGCATCAGCTCATAACAATACTTATTTAATACAAAAGTTCTGCAGTTTATTTGTGCACAAAATATGGCGCTCCCAATAGAGATGACATGAAAAAATAATACAGAAGTAATAAAGTACTTTTATTGTGGAGGATTTTTCAATCTGTATATTCAATAAAAAGTGAACCTAACTTAACTTAAATTCGGTAAAACAGAACTACAGCAGCATCTTCTTGATAGTAGATTCTAGCAATAATTGGGAACGATTTTTCCTCAACGAAAATGTCGAAATATGAATAATTTTTGAGTTATAATAAGCGATTGCAAATAAGGAGTTTTTTGCAAACTTCTTTTAATTTTACGTAAAGTTTACTTTACTAGAATTTTAATTTAAGACGATACTTAATTACGAAGATACATGATGGCAAAAATTGAGAACAAGCAAAAAATGATGGCCTCCTTTGACATTTTTGTTAAGGAAAAATTGTCTCCAAATGATCCCAGGAATCTGCCATTAACAAGTTTACTATTAATTTTAGGACCCCCTGTATATTCTGAATCATTCGTAATTTTCTCAGATTTATGTATTATTTTTATATAGATGGATTTTTAAGCCATTATTTATTTTAATGATTAAAATCAATTTTTTTTTATATTAAAACGTACTTCAATCTATAGATATATTTATTCTACTTTAAAATTCGGATCATGTATATTTTTATAACGATAGTCTACTACGCAGAAAAATTTCTCATTAGAGATGACGATTCGTGTATATAAGAAAGGTAATTTGTAAAAAGTCAATGTTGAATTATCGAGAAACTTCAATTCTAGAAAATGGTGTCTTTTTATTGAAAATGAGAAGATATATCTCTTTTCAACATACGACTTATTCTTTGGTCATCTAACATTGATATTAATTGAATTGATTTTATAAAGCATTTTTGTCATTCATTAAATAACATGAAAGATTACGAGTAATTTAAAATCCGTATTCGATACAAGTAACCTGGTTCCATCTAATTAGTATAATGAGGCGGAAAATACACAGTTAAAAGTTTCCTTTTTTTCCTTTTGACTTCACTCGAAGAAACTATTTTCCTATTCGCATCGCGGATTGAGGTTTAAAGAAGTTTCCGAGTGAGCAGAGAGAAAGAAAGAGAAAGATAAAAAAAAAGGTGATAAATTCCACGAATGCCAACAAGCAAGTGGAACTGCAAAAGAGAGCTTCAAGATCTCGAAGAATTTTGCTATGTCGACCATGGGAATAAATTCCATCCTGCTAGTTTTTTCTTCAGATTTATAAAAGACACATATTGATTCCTGTGGCATATAAGAAGCATCTATATTTAATAATAATAATAATTCCAAAAATGTAGAAAGAAGTGTTTGTTTTTTAAAATTTTTAAATATTATCTATATTCATACTCTTCTTTATCGAACACATTAATTTTGATATATAATATATGATATATTTTATATATTTTATATTTTTCAGATTTCATATTTTTAATATATATTATATTATATAATAATATACATTTTATAATTTTATAATATTTTTATAATATAGACACAATTTTTATAATTATGTGATATAACATTTTATATTACAGATAATAATAATATTTTTATATTATATGAGCAAAGCAATGCAGTTATTTAATAACGATATCACTTATATTGAAAAGTAAAAAAATTTTTCCCCAAAAATCTGAGCACGTAGAAGTACGTAATTTTATTTGTTCTCTCTCTCTCTTCCTTTTTTGCTCTCGCTCTTTCTAATTTTTAACTTCCAGAATTTTTAAACTTCTCACATCCAAATGAAAGGAAAAGGGTTCAGCGATATCTATACTATTTAAG
>NW_028189603.1:0-17570 GCF_048542155.1 Nylanderia fulva
GTCCATTATGATTTTTAATTCATAAAAAAATTACGAAAATGCATTTTATTTCAAAACGCAAGGGAATCGACATTTTCTAAAAATAACCTAAAAAAATTATATCGTTTAAAAATTTTAAAATTGGGTTGAACCCGTTTTATTAGGAACTCGGTTTTACTCTCAAGAAAATTAAAAGATCGAAAGTTCAAAAACTAGCATATGCAACGCTGAAAACGTTGAAACCTGAAAGGGCCCTTTGCAAGCCGCTAGCTGATCCCCAAAAGAGCACCCCTTCCCTACTAAGAAAAAAAAATAAATCGGAGCGCTACTAAAAAAGGCAACCCTACCTCCCGGAAAGGGAAAAGGAAAGCGGAGGCCCCGGGCGAGATCATCAAGGACCCCGCTATCGCTACTAACCACTCCCGGACTTAACCGTCGCAATCTCCCGGGAACAATTGTCTCCGGACTTCCCGGGCCATCTCCTTGCCATTGGCTAACCGCTCGCCTAGGGAGGAGCGACCACATTTACGGATATAAATTTTGCGCCCGGAGGGAAAACGGCAGGACGCCAAAAGTTGTTCACCGCACAGCCAAGTTCTCTTCTAACCCAGCCAGCTAACCCTATTACTACGGATTCCAAAGACAACAAACCAGCCGCCATTTCGGCCGGGCCCGAGGCTCCCAACTTAGACCGAGGGAAAACAGTAGAAAAGGTTTCCCATAGAAAGGCCTTAAATTGTCAAACCTTTGTGGTATTTAAGCCAGTTCCAATCCCTAAATAGAAAGCCGAGGGGCCCTCTTTAAATTTTTAATCTTTATTTTTAAATTTACCCCAATTAACTCAATTTCATTACATTTCAAACCCCCTAATTTTGAACATGAATAACCCCATTTTATCTGCTTTTCCGATTTTATTTCAATCAACGTTCGCTCCCACGTCTGCGTTCAATCGTCATCTATTCAATTTTATCCAATCACAATACATTTTAATAAATTTCCATACTATTTGCTCATTATAATAAATATACTTATGTTTTTATGTATTACTGCTTATTTAATATGTATGAAACCCTGTTTCCTACCCATATAGCGAATTGATGCCGCTAATCTTCTTCCATTAAAACTATACCCTTTTCGAAGGTACATTCGAAAGTCTCCGAGGTGACGTTTAGAAAAAGTACGTCGCTTACCCTATTAAGAAAGGGACCGAACCCGGCCCGCCGGATAACCCTATCCTCTATTCTTTTCGCTTTTTTATTTTGCATTTTCCAATTCAATACTTTACCACACCAAACTACTTTTTTTGCTTTGATATTCGTTCTTTGACTACCTTTCCTATTTACTTTTTATAATAAATACCTGTCATAAGGAAAAATTCTTTGCTACGATTCTGGATCACGTTTAGTAAAGGACTAGCATTCCTTTAAGGACCAAAATTTACACGGGATACCGTGTACTTCTTTAACCCTTTCCCCCTGCTTACTCTTCTCTGCTCTACAACCAACATTACTTTCCCAAAAAAATACAGAGGCTTGATAATTTTTAAAAAAACTATTTTTTCAAATTAAGTTTTAAATTTTTTTGGTTTGAAATTACACTATTAATATTCTTAATAGATTTTAATACATTTCGGAACCCTTTTTTTTTTTCCAATTTTTACATCCTAGTTTTATACCATTTAAATTTTGCAGTCGATATTGTTTAATTATAAATTATTGACCAAACGAAATTAAATTTAACAGTAAAAGGGCATTCTAGCATAGCAACCTTTCATCTCATTTCTTTCAAAACGAGGATCACGATTAAAAACGGAGTTTTATTCAATTATTCTAAATTAAAATTTTCCCCCCTTCGAAAACACTTCCAAAATTTATCCTCCGTTAGGGGGTCTCCCCCTTCCGAGGGGGAAATAAAATTTGATCGTAAAGCACATCTCCATGACTACGTAAACGTGACAAAAGGGCTCTTAATTTACATGTCCAATTTTTCCCCAACGAATAATCATTCGCCCCCTTCCCCCGCGCTTACTCGCCCGTAAAAAACCTCCCACCTTAAAATCGATTATTCTCATCCCTATTCCCGGATCCGCCATACTAAATCAAATCAAACAAAATTTCTTCCCCACCCCAAATATTAATTCCGGCCCCAAGCCACTATCCTTTCTCCAAAACCCCTTTACACCTCCTAAAAAACAAGACCTAAACTTTTTTCGCGGGGAAAAACCGCAAACCCCCAAAAATAAACGAACTGCGATTTCTTTCCCGAAGGAGCTCAGACAATTTCGCTTTTTTCCCTTTACTTCCCTTAATCAGCCTACAATCCAATAGGGAACTTGAAATTTTATAACTCGATTTAAAAGTTCCCCACAACCACGCGGACAAAACTTTATATCGGCGAAATTTTACAAATGAAAAAAATAAAATTAAACTTAAAATTTTTATTTATCGACCCGCCCCCGTCATTTCCTTCTCCTCCGATACCTCAATCGAATCTCAAGCTCTGGGTTCCCTTGGGGTTACCCGGCCCCCGCGGGTTGCCCATAAAAAAAATGAGAGCACTTTTTAAAACGTCCACCAGTAACGCGAGAAACCGCTTGTGCAAAAGGAAATTTATCGCCAGATGAATTATGGCGTAACCTTGCCCGCTTTATTAGTCTATTGGGACGATTTTTTTTTCCCGAAGTTCCCGTCGATTTTCGTCCCGGGGCCCGAGGTGGGGGATTTCTCTGACGTGAGTTTTGTATTGTCTTTTCCGGCCTCCTCTTTTTTCGTGTCCCGGTTTTTTTACGTACCAACGTATTTGTTGTTACTGGTTCGTTGGTCTATTTTCTCGGGACCCTTTTGGTTGGCTCTTTCTTTCTGTAAGTTTTTGTCGTCTCTGTGACGTGTACTTTAGGTTTGGAAAACGGCCGTTACTGTCCGTGCTTGTTCGACGCGGGGCGAGTACTCGGCTCGAGTCCATCTTTGTTAAAAACGTTTCGTGTTTATTTTTTTGGGGTCGAGGGGGTAAAGACTTTTCGTTAAAAGTATACATTCTTCGTAGAACGGCGGGGGGGTTTCAAATCTTTCTTGTCTTTTCCGCCTTTTCGCGAGTTTTTTAACGGTGAAAACTAAAAACGGTCGCGATGTGTTCTTGTCTAAATTGTATCCTATAGCGAGTGGCAAGCCCCGCAAAAAAGATCGTCTGTTAAGGGGGGTCGTTTTCGTTTACTGATCCACGGTGCATTCCTTGCGCTCGGCGTTCCGCGTCGTTATAGAAGATCGCAAATCTTTTAACGCGGGTTTGAAATCAAAGGGTAGCTCGTTTGGTTTTTGGAAATTGTGCTCACTCCCCGGATACTGACGATGTTTTCGGGATCCAAGGCTCCATTCAAGGGCGGGAAATTGGTTATCGTTTCGCACTCTTCTCTTTTACGGGGCTTAGCTCGCCCGCGTAACTTTTAAGAAGTGGCGGGTTATTTTTTGCTCGGACGAATGGGAATTTTTTTTAGCGGGGTCTCATGCTCTAAATTGAAGAGGGGATTTTCGACCGTCGAGGGGGGGATAGTCCAAGTGCTTCCCCCGAAAGACCCCCTTGGACATCATAAGGTTCCGGGTTGGGGTCGGGAGACGCCTTTCTCGAAAAGCGTCCCGCGGTGCTGGAAATTTGCTGGGATCGTATTTTTCCCGCGCTGGGTTTTCCCTGGCGTAGTCGTTCAATTTCTTGATCATTGATCGCTTAAATCGGTTTTTCGGTTTCTACCCTTGGATGGAGTTCAAAAGTTTTTCCACTTCCCTTTCCCTTACTCACGAGGTTACTGCGGTGATTCAGGTCTTTTTCCAAGCCCGTTTTTTTTGCGTTCGAAAGTTTTTTTTTCTGCTGTTAAACATCTCGGGGTTGTTCGCGAACCGGGTTCCTTGGCTGCAATTGAAACGCGAATTCGTCTATTTCACTTTAGGGGCTTTTTTTTTACCTACTTCCCCCGTGTTTCCATCGCAAAATAATTAAATCGTATCCCCCCCGCTGTCCCCCAAAATTTGTTTCGCCGTGGGGGGCGCGGGGCGAAAATTTGAAAGCAGAGCTCGGGTTTTTTCCCCGACCGATCGCATTACGGGTACGCGAATCTAGCATTCTCCCCCCGGTACCCGCGATCTGAGGTTATTCGCGCTGGGAAATAGGGATCGGGTTATTGCTGGGGCCTACCGTGACTCTACTGTATAAAGATAGCTTCGTCGATTGCTCATCGAAAAGTCGTTGGGGTCGTAAGTAATCTTTGTACGTAGACTGGGAAAACTCCACAAAATCCCATTTGCGTGAGGTAATCGGGAAATTTCAGGCCCCCAATTTCCCAAAGGGTGTTCCGCCCATGATTAAAATATGCTTCCGAAACTTGTCCAAAGTGTTTCGAGACTCAGTAAGGTGGAGTAGCATAAACAGAGAGGGGCCCCTTTGTTCCAAAAGGGGTTCCCCTTTGGGGTCGCGGCCTTGCCCTGGCGAAGGGGCCACCCTTTTCAAGAGGAATCTTGCAAAAGGGTGCTAACAGCACCATACTTTTACGAGTACGCTCCCGGCCTGGGGGGGACGCCCTCCGCTTTGGGGGCCTCTTCGGGGGGTGGAAAATTCCCCCCCCCCGGGGAAAACGGGCCCCCTTCCCCCTTAAGCTTCGCTCGTATGTGGTAAGGGGTGCGACCCGGAAATTTAAACCCCCTGGGATGGCACCCCTTAGGAGAGGGGGTTGCACGGGGCTTCGGGGCTTCCCCTCCCGCCATGCCTGTGCCCGTAAGCCTACCCGGGTAGGGGGCCTTTCTCCCCCGGGGTTCCGCCTTCTGTTCCGGGGGGATTTTTTTCTGGGGTTTTTTGGGGGGGTCCCCCCGGTGTCTGGGGGGGGTTTCTTTGGCGGTGGGGGCCGCCGGGTGGGGAGGTGTTAGCCGCGCGTGATCACCCAGGGCTTTTTCCCCGGGGGGTTTTCCCCGGGGGGAAAAACGCCCGGGGGGGGTCACGCCGGCGGAGGAACGACACCGTCACCCAGGGGTTTGCCCGGGGGTTTCCCAAGGGGGTTTGCCCCAGGGGGTGTGTCGTTGGGCCCGGGGCCCTCGGACATATCCGAGGCGGCCCGGGGACAGGGTATCCGGGGCGGGCGGGGGTCCCCCCGGCTGGGTAGCCTGGGTCTCCGTCCCCGCTCCCCGGATGGTTTCCCGCACCCGGGCCCCTCGGACATTTCCAGCCGGTCGGGTGGGAGCCCCGCGCAAACACCCAAGGGGCACTGCCCGGAGGGGCTGGCCCGGGGCCCGCCGTCGGGCCCCCCGATATTCCGGGGCGGGGCTCGCGACGAGAGATCTCCCCGGCCGGCGGGACCGTTTCCCGTTCAACCGGCCGCCGGGGGAGGGGATGTCTCTTCCCCCGGACACCCTGGGGGGACGTGCTGGTCGCCACGGGGGGCAAGGTGTGGACGGGACGGCGTCCTCACCCCCAAACCTCCGTGGGGCCCTTCGGGTGGGCCCTTTACAAAGGGCTCTCGTTTTCGGAGGCGAAAAACCCCTGAAGGGTTTTCTTGTAGGGGACGGAACCATGACGGGGGTGCGGGAATTTCCCCCCCCACGGTAATGCTGGCTCTCCCGGAGTACCTGAGCCCCGTCGGGGGCGTGCCGGTCACGTTTCGGGGCTCCCCGGTGGGTGGGAGATGCGCCGGCCCGGAGCCTTTTTAAAAAGGGATCATTGAAAAGGATAGACAAAAAATAAAAACTAAGAACAAAATAAGGGGGGTTCTCACGGGATTAAAAGCGGAAGCACAAGAAGTGTCGCGGGGAAGAAACGGGGGGGAACCGAAGGGGTTTCATCGCCAAGCCAAGGGTTCCCCGGCATTTGTAGGGTACGGTGAAAAAGCGTTAAACCCATTGGGGGAGAAATTGGAAAGAATACGAAAAAACCATCGCCCAAATACCAAAAATTGCCGCGCTATTATGAGATTTGGGGGTTGCCCGTCCCTGATGGCCCCTCTTTTCCGCGAATAATGAGACAATACAGCCCCTCAAGCAAGGGCTGATGAGGATAGCCAGGCTGGCCCTATTTTCGTGGTCTAAAGAAGGAACGGGAGGGGACACCACCCAACCGAAGTTACGTTTTAAACCCGCGCTACAAATTTGGATCGCTCAAACCTATCGAACCAAGGTCGTGGGGACCCCAAACAGTGGCATCTACATCCGGCAGCATGATGATTTCTCAACTGCCCCTTTTGGGGAAACGCGAGAGGAAAGAAGAGGATAAAGCACAGAGGAGGATAACCCTACGCCGCAAAAAAGACGCAGTCGCACACCAGCAAAGCGAAATGTATTCCGCGAACAATAAAGAAACTCTCGCCAGGAAACAAGATCCCAGGGCTTAGGAAATGTGGGAAATCAACCCCAGACACTGGTAACGACTGACTCGGACCAGACATTGTTATGACTGCCCCGGACCAACCGAGCCAGCCTTGCTCGGAGGCGGAACTCAAACCAAATATCAAGAGACCCCCCGAAGAAGGTAATCCGCAGACGTCGGCCTGATGAGCCAACTATCGATCAGCTACTCCGGCCATTACATACGACTGAAGAGCTTGGCCTAATGACCGTGAAATGATGCTAGTGTTCGCTGCGGTAGAATGGTTAGAAGATATAGACACTATTCGTGTAAGAAGCAGCTACCAAGGCGCGCTTAGCGGGCAATCCGCAAAAGAGTCGAAGTAGTTAAGGAGACAGTGAAACTCCTTACTGAAAGGTTAGAGGATACAGGAGATCCTGCATACCTTAGAAGACGCAACGCAGAACTCCTTTCGGAACTCACGGCTACCAGGCAAGAATCGGCGAAGATGAAAAGGGACATCGAAGACCTTAAAAGGAAGGTACAGGACCTGACCAATGCGTTAACTTTTGATGTCCAACGCACTGACAAGGCAACCTCTCCGATGGATGCTAAAAACCAGAGAAGCCTCGAGGTCCAAGTCTAGATCTAGGAAGGATGAGGAAACTAGAGTCAAGGCGGGCTCAAAAAAAGAACCCGAGCAGAAAAAGAATAGAAGCAAAACAACATTAAAAAACGTCACAATTGCTTCAAGTATCGAGATGACGACAATATGGAGGATGTAGTCATGCGTCCACCACTTCAGGGTATCTCAAAGACCAATTCCGGCAGTTGAGAAAACTAGACCGCGAGAAACGGCGGAGCTGGATCATAAGTGGACGCCGAATTGTCGAGGCAGATAGTAGAACTCACAAGGAGAAGACGCGAACTTAGGACGCATCCAAGGGCAAAGCAAGCACATCCCAGGCACCGAGTCTATCCCGAGAAAAACCTTGAGTGACTGGCAATGTGCAAGTCGCCCCTTCCTTGGCTACAACGGAGTTCCCACCTCTCCCGCGTCCTGCCATCCAATCAAAGGACGACGAGCGTATGGAGTGGACAGCAGTTACGAGCAAGAAAACAGAAGAAGCAACAGAAGAAGAAAGCCAATCAACGCAGCACAGCACCAACGACCCGCAGCAGCAGCAGGCAGCACAGCAACGAAAGGCTAACTCTGACAATGCTATCAGCAGAAGACGGAGAAACAGAACAAACCCTGTACCGAAGAGGAGGAGACCATCCCGAACACGGCGGGTGGCAATCAAAGGTGTTGCGGAAGGTTTCTCTACTCGGCAGCGCTTAAGAAACTCAGGGACGGATCAAGCCCCAGAACTAGAGATTGAAAAGACAACAATCAGGCATGCGGTAAGCGGCGGACTGTTGATCGAAGTGCCGGGAAAAGACAAGGCCACGAAAGCTGAACTACTCGGGAGAAAGTCTGCAGTATTTTGGGGGACGAAGCCAAGGTCACAAGACGGGTTATAAAGGGAGATGTTCGTCTGATCGGCATAGATGATTCGGTGGGAAACCGACGAAGTGGCGGATGTGATTGCAACGCAGGCGGATGTAAGCCAAGTGAGGTCAAAGGGGAGTCATACGACCGATGACCAATGGACTGTTCACGGTCTGGGCTCAATGTCCTTTGGGAGCCGCAAACAAGGCCTCCTCAAGCGCAAGATCAAATAGGATGGACGGTTGGCACGCATCGAGATCTTGAAGGCCAGGCCACCCAATGTTTTAAGTGTTGGGGACATGGGCACCTGCGAGTCAAATGCACATCGACCGTGGATAGAAGTCGAACGTGTTATAGATGCGGAGCGGAAGGACACCCTGCCCTCACATGCACGAACCCGGTTCGATGCATTCTATGTGCAGAGCAGGGAAAAGATTCCAATCACAGAATCGGTACGGGGATGTGCAAAGCAGACTTCAGAGCTACAACTGGAGCGGCACGACCACAGCCACCTCAAGAAGCCATGGATACGGAGGATGCGGGACGGAGGCCCGAAGAGACATTAGAGACAATGTACAATCTCCTGCAGTGCAACCTGGCGCGTAGCTGGCAAGCCCAACAGTTACTAGACCAGCACATGATCGAGTTGGGATATTCCATATGCGCTATCTCGGAACCGAGAAATATCCCGGAGAGTACATACTGGTTCGGAAGCAACAATGGACTAGCAGCGATCCACTGAGACCAACAAACGCGGCCCAAGTATGCTCCTCAAGTGTACAGAGCACAGGACTTTGTCGTGGCCAAGCATGGTGGATAAACGTTATTGCATGTTACATCTCACCAAACTGCAATAACGAAAGTTTCTTAACATTCCTGGAAGAAGCTAGGATAGCCATAAGATTCTTGGATGAAGAACGCTTATCTGCGGCGACTTCAACGTCAAAGTCGACTCAGTGGGTGCTCGCCCCATACAGATAGAAGAGGCGAATGGGTCGGTGAATGGGCAGTCTGAACATGATCTCCGACTGATCAACGTGGGCTCTGTGCCCACTTGTATACGACCACAAGGGTGGTCAATTTAGATCTTACGTAAGCCACGGGATGATATCAACGGCTGTATAACGAGTAGAAGGTCCTAAGCTAGTGTTTGATGAGTCGCTCTCGGATCACGATTATATCGCAATGAATGTGGGCCGAGTACTCTCTTGCTAATAGAACCCAAACCCAGGAGAATCGCTTCAGATATCCACGATTGGAACTGGAACAAACTGGACGAAGACATGTTCCATGCTGCAATCGACTGGCATTGCGCGAACCCACCAGGAGAAAACGCTCGGCTGACGAGATGGCCCAGTGGATAATGGGGTCATCCGTGATGTGCGAGTGACGCGGCCACCAACAGAATCAGAGGGAGACCCAAGAAAAAGCAGGCCTATTGGTGGAAAGCGGACATAGACAGACTCCGGAAGATCTCGATAAGCACGCGACGTGGCTTGGACCCGTCGCGAAGAGAAGGCATGAGTCTAGGGAGCGGGTGAACACTCTGGGCTAACATAGAGATGCAAGCGAAAGCTGAGGGTGGAGATCAACAAGGCTAACATGTGGCATGGCAGAGTTACTCGACACAATTGAGGCAGACCCATGGGGCATGCCATATAAAATAGTCTTGAGGAAGCTCCGAACGTCTACACCAAGCCTAAACGGAAACGCTAGACAGGACGTCTTGGATCTACTGTTGGAGGGCATTATTCCCGTATGGAAGAGAGACGGATCCAAAACTTGTTGTGGCACGGTTGGCTAATAGAACGAGGAGTGGGCCACTAACGTATCACGAGGTTGCAAGGGTTGTCAAGATCAAGTCGAAGAAACAACACAGCTCCAGGGCCCAGACGGGATTAAATCAGGGATCCTTGGGAAATTACCCAAGGATATGTTGGTGCATCTATACGGCATGTTTAACCAGTGCCTCAAAGAGGGAACCTTCCAAAGGAATGGAAAGAGCCATGTTGGTCCTAATCCCCAAAGCAAGGGTAGTGGCGATGAAGAGCTACCCAAGGTCAGGCCTATATGTCTCCTCAATGAGATAGCAAAGTGCTAGAGAAGATCTTGGTACAAGGATCAACACTTGGATGAATGAGAACCGGACTTTGGTCTCGCGGAGAATCATTCGGGTTCCGCGAAGGTAGAAGCACTTGCGGACGCACTACTGATGCAGTACAGTCAACCAATAATGGAGGCCATAATGATGGAGAGACAAGCGGTAATTGCAGTTAGCATTGGACATTCGCAATGCTTTTAACTCATTGCCGTGGAAAAACGATCGAGAGAGACCCTCCAACGTAAGGGCTTCCCAGAGTACTTACGCAGGAATCATCGACAAGCTACTGTTCGTAGATTCAGTTGGATTACATTGATGGCGAGGGGTAACCTAGTGGCGAAAGAGGATGTTAGCGGGGGTTCCGCAAGGTTCGTTCTGGGGCCAACACTCTGGAACATTGGGTACGACTGTGTTCTTCTTCAAGAGGGTACGATAAAATGGATGCGAGATCTTCTGTTACGCCAGACGACACCTTGATTCTCGCAACAGCAGACTCGGTTGTGGCCGCCACAGCAAGGGCGAATTTTGCAGACCGGGTTGGTCCTTAATCGAATAACGGATACTTGGGCCTGACAGTCGCGGCTGCCGAAAACGGAGGGCAGTTCTCTTCTGTAAGAAAGACCCGAGCAACTTCCAATGTTGAATATCGGAGGAGAGGCTATACAGACGAGGACCTCTATGAAATACCTAGGGTAAGCTAGACGATAAGTTTGGCCATTCAAGGACCATTTTGAATATGTCGAAGCAAAGGTCTCCAAAGTAGCACGCTCGTTAGGAAGACTAATGCCAAATCTGAGGGGCCCAAGGGAGACGAAGAGGAAACTGTACGCAAATGTCATCCTCTCAATAGTTTTGTACGCTCGGCACCAGTATGGTGCGACTCTTTAACCTCCTCCAGGAGGAACAGAGAGAAGGTGGATGGATTATGAGGGTCACAAACCTGAGAGTAATCTCAGCCTACAGGACCGTATCCCTGGAGGCGTCATCCATGTTGGCGAGGATTCCACCGTTGCACCTGCTTGCAGCTATGAGGAAGAGGGTCTACCTCAGAACGGGAGACCTGAAGAAGAATGAGGAGGCGTCATAGGAGTCTGTGAGGGAGATCCGAGAGTCGGAAGCTCTCTTAACGAGACGACAATGGAACATCCACCTGCAGCGACCACTGCTATAGCGGGTGCTCGACAAGGAACGCGATCCTCTCCTAATTTAAATACCTGGCTAGATCGGACCCATGGGGGAATTACGTTCCATATCACCCAATTACTTACGGTCCGGGTGCTTGGCACATATTTATTCCGAATAGGAAAGGTGCAACTCTCCGAATGCGAGCATTGCGGAGAGAATAGGGAGGACTCGGCAGAACACACGTTGCAGGAGTGTGGCGCGTGGTTGTCGGAAAGGGACGCCCTTTCAGAGGTCATTGGAGAGACCTCAGAATGGAGACTGTGGTGCGGGCCATCTGCACAGCGACAAGGCCTGGAAAGCGATGTCCCATTTGCTGGGAGCGTGATGCGAGAGAAGGAGAATAGAGAGAGGGAGAGACAGGCGCGCGAGGCGCTAATTGGAACACCCACTCTAGTAGGGAGGGATCACTCAACACCTAGTTGGGGTGGTCAATGGAGAGGACTTAGAGGTACACTCTAAGTAGCAGGTCCAAGGCGGTCTTCTCAACAGGAATTCTTTTATCTTCTAATTCTTTCTCTATCCTTCTCTCCTTTTTCTTTCTTCTCTTTCTTTCTCTCTTTCCTCCTCTCTCTCTTTTCTTCTTTTTTCCCTTATTCTGTCATTTTATTTTCTTTCTTTGTCCGCAGAGAAGTTTCAGGGATGGGTCAAGAAACAAGGTATAGGGCTATACAGAGGGTTCGGTGCTCGAAGGGTCAACAAACTCGGTGGTGGCTCGTCGTGCATGAATCCAAGGGTTTAATAAGTTGCAAGTTGCAAGTTGTAGGCTTCGGGTGGGATAGTCGAGGTTGTCGTGGATGGATGGAGGTTTGAATGGAAGGGTGGAAAACGTCAAAAGACGTAACCGGTTGGCATCGGGGAAGTAATGTGGACACAGTACCTCCGATTCAATAACAACGGAGAAGGGTCTGTGTGTTAAGGACCCGGGCGGAGGTTTAGTGGGTAGGACTAGCTGAGGCTGTTGCCTTGGTTGGATCCTATGCAGTCGAGTCAATCGAGATGACTCGATTACGTGGGGAAACTAACCGGGGCGAGGTGCCCCAGTACCGGGGTAACTAGTCTCAAATGGATGTCCCCGACACCACCTTGGCAATCAGAATAAGGGTTCAAACGGTACAAAGAGATTAACTTCTGGAAGAGGGGTTATTACCTCTAAGGGTAAGTGGGCACATTTGTGCTTGTTGCGTAATCGAATTGATAATGCGTCATTCGCTCGTAGATCTTCGGTGAACCCGGACAGGAAATCGAAAAGTCCAGTAGTCGTCGGTAAAACCGTCGGTAATTGCTCAGTAAGACACTGGTAAGGTACCAGTAAGGTGTCGATCACTAGTTGGTAAAAGAACGTACGTCGGTATATTGTCTGGTAACGTCTGGTAAAAGAACGTATGTCGGTATATTGTCGGTAACGTCGGTAAAAGAACGTATGTCGATATATTGTCGGTAACGTCGGTAAAAGAAACGTATGTCGGTATATTGTTGGTAATGTTGGTAAAAGAAACGTATGTCGGTATATTGGTCGGTAAATCGAGAGTGTTCTCAATGATTATTGTTTAGATGACTACTTTGTCATGTACGGATTTACGAAGTTATTTCTTGAGACACAAAGATTTTTTTAAGAGATTTAACTATTTGCGTTTTTTCCGTGTTAGAATTCCGAGAGTTTGCACCGTGTGTGGTGGTCGACCCTAGTTTATAGCCCGACCCTTTTTTTATAGCTTCCGCAGTGACTGAATGGAAAAGAGGAAAAATGCGTCGGAGATTTTTCTAGAATGTTCTTCTTCCACGTGGTAGAAGCGTCTCTGAATTTACTAACACGCGCGATTTCCTTAGGTTAACGTGAATTTCACTTACATTTAGTAGCACTTTCTTGATCGTGTCGGCTCGTACTTGGAGGTAGAGCGTGCGGCGAGGGTCGTTCACTGGGATGTTGTGCGGCGGCAGGCGTCGTGGTCGGAAAGTTATTGGTATGCACCTCCACGGTAAGAGTTCGTTCGTTGTTATTATTTTAATGTTAAAAATGTTCTCGTATTCAGGATCGGCCTGATATATCCACTCCGAGGAATTGAGAATATTCCTTGGTCGCTGATTCACGATAGAGTCGGTTTAGTTTTTCGTAATTGATTCTTCCTTCCTGCGCGTCGCGTCTTAGGCATATTGAATTTGAGCATCCTCTGAATGATTACTCAAATAAGGAAGGTTGATATGCGGCGGACCTCACTATCAGTTCCTTATTTTGGCAATGCTGAGAATGTTAATTCTAACTGTGATGAGCGGTGGTCCGCTCCAGACACAGTTTTGAATTGTTCTGAATTCAAACGCCCGTATGACAGATTTAAGCGCTATCGTGTTTTTATCACGGGAGTGAAGTTTTGAAGAGCTACTGAACACTGGTTTTTCACACATGAATACACTGGTTTATTCGTATAGTAGTACAGAATTCGAAACTAGAACTTAGAATTAAAATTAGACTTAGACTTAGCATTTAGATTTTAGAGTTAGGATATTATACTTAGAGTTAGAATTTTAAATTAGAGTTAGGCATTTAGAATTTTGACTTAGAGTTAAAATTTAGAAGTTGCGACTGTACTGTTCCGGTGTCGCGCAAGAGAATGGCCGAATTCCGGGGAATGCTCTGATGTCCTCTTCGTTTCCGGCGGCTCGGGGCCTCGGCCGGACCTGGCGAAAGGTGAACTCTCCGGGTAGGGGCTCTCACCGTGGGGGAGATCCTTAGGCGCTACGAAGCGCCACGCTTAGCTTTATAGGCGAATTGATCGTCCACCCATGGCCGGCTTTGGCGCGCTTTTTCAAATAGCGTTTAAGGAACTTGGTAGTAAAACGAACAAAATTTTATACGGCCGGACGTGACAACGCGTACAAAATTTGCCTCAATATTGGATTCACGAAATGAAACGAAAATTCCAGAAAAATGGATCCAATGATTCCAAGAAGCCAAAAACAACGACCGAAAACTACAAGATGGAATTGAACAAAGAAGATTTCAATTTACAAATTACGCGATGAAATAAATCCGATAGGAGAAAAATTCACTCACGAAAGAATAGCGATCCGGAGAAATTTACAGGGGAGCTATAAACTCCGTACACAAGTACCTAATTCATTTTGGTACGGATAAAACAATAGGTTTCATCAAGAAACTATTCAAAATAAAACAACGTGGATCGACTAACGAGAGATGTGGTAGCTTCTTTGCGAAACATGTATCGCATCAAAGCACTACACACGACCAACTCGCGGACCACAATTTTACGATCTACCGGATGACAAAAAAAAAGTAATCTCACTAGATTTATTCGGACCATTGCCAAAACAAGACGTAATTTCAGATATGTTATTGTCACGATGGACCAATTTACAAAACTGATCAAATGCTTTCCGTGATAACCAAAAAATGACATAATTATAAAAACAATTAAAGAAAAATACCTAACAACAATGGGGCAAACCAAAAGAAACAATAGTTACAGACAACGGAGGACAATTCTTGTCAAAATCGATGGAACCGATTTCGCGCTAGAAGAAGGATTCAACATACGAAAAAACTTCACCTATATAATCCACAATCAAACCCTGTGGAGCGCGTAATGAAGGAATTAGGACGCGTAAATCAGAGCGTATTTCCATGGCGAACACCACCAAATGGAATAAGATTATTCAACGTTTTGGAAGATACAACAAATTCCACACACCACTTTAGTACAGGTAAAATTCCAATTGAATTATACCCGCAAATGCAATCTGAATTGCAGATTGATAATCGATTACTTCCGGAAGAAAACAAAGAAATCGACAGACAAGCACAAATTGATAAAGTTAAACAACATTTGAAAAAAAAAGCCAAAGACCGATTAGCCCAAGCAGAAAAACACGAATCGGCAAAAGAATACCAGGTGGGAGACAAGATATGGATTAAACTCCATAAAAAATCCGAAGCAAAACGAAAAACAACCAAGAAAATCCACCTAATATACCAAGGACCTTACTGAATTCGTCAAATAATTAAAAGAAATGCATATTTAATCGAGCATCTTGACGGAAATGTCATCGGAACTTACAACTCAAGACAGATTCGACCGCATAGAGAACCACTGCTGAAACATCAAAATCAAGATCTTTCAACGGAATGCAGCGAAGAAGAATTCTCAGAAGTGGAAGAAGAATCAAGAAACGTCAACGTTATTACGATTGTCCCGTTAGAAAAGCTAATCAGAAAACCAAGATTAGAAAAAGACAACACAAATCTAGTAAAACCCCAAAAAATTGGTTTCTACAAGAAATCACATCTAAAATTCAAGAAATTCTTGTTCAGAAAGGGGGGCGTTCGACGAAATTTTTCCTAAATCATCAATTTAATTATAATTATAACACTACTTACCTCAAAAAAGAAGAAAACACTCGTTTACCAACGTTCACATCTGAAAATAATAGAATTCCAGTTACAACTAATTTGTTACAAAAATTCGATCAAGAAAATTGTAAATTAGAAATAAAAACAGAAGAAAAGCAACCGGAAACAAAAGATAGTAATAAAAACAAAAGAAAGTAAACTTACCTAGAATTAGACTAGAAGTACTCACACAGGACTAACTGAAATCAGCAAGAACCTGAAAAAAGAAATAAACTTTATTACTTGAAATTTTGAAAAATAGTAAATACTATCCTGAGAAATCTCCACGAAGATACCAGAAACCGTCCGCGACAGCATTCTCCTTGAAAAGAAAAAGATTTAATTAAAAATAAACAAATTAAAAATTAATTTGCAATTAATTAATCAAACATCATTCAAATAATTACGAATTGATCGAAAAACAATTATTAATTAACCAGAAGTAACGAAAGATTAGCAATGATAAACAATAAATAGTAAAAATCAACTATAAGACTGGACAAATTACTAAATTAAATCTTAGCGAAAATTCACCAGAACCCCCTAGCGACACGACAAGTTACATAGGAGGCGCGCGATCGGGGAATCCCCACGCCGCAACGCAAGAATCGACGAACTCGAGCAATGACTCCAACAGTGTACAAGTCTTAACCGGTCAAGTCGAACGACACGCCGCAAGATGGAACACGTGGTTCGGACGAAAGATTACGACAGAACAGCAGCTACAACAATTAACCGAATACGAAAACGATCTACTAGAACGAGTTTGTGCATTATTAGCGCCGCGACAAAAAGCTTTTGAAAAAATAGCGAGAAAACGAAACCGAATCGCGATACTCGAGGAGATGGAATTAATGCTACTCAAACACACCCATCGTCGAGAGCGAGAGCGACGGCGACGACGAGATTACGAATATACGACACAAGGTAATTAAGGCTACGGCAAAATACCATCGCACATATCGACAAGTTTGCATTGTTCAACAACAACGACAATACAAAAGCCGTAGTAACACAAACAACGACGGTGAAAAAGTACAGATCTTGCTTCGACAAAACTGATATTCATCGAACAGAACATCGTAGGTACCGAATCGTCCAAAATAGTGACAGCTGACTGGGCGACAAAATTAGTAAAATACGAGCTGGAAGGAGAAAACGAAGGCAAGGAAACCGTCATATTTGACAGAAATCAAGACGACGAAGAAAAACCGAAAACCAGCGTCAACACATGAGCCTAAAATCGTTCTCACACCGTGCCAGCATAACGGACCACCCACCACGTCGCAGGCTAAAAATCCATGCACAACACCAAAAGTAAGGTGCCGTTCACAACGGCCGAGAGGAAAAGCATTATTTACACCAATCGACAATCCGACACCATCGACATCGTTCGCAAAGCCAGATATTGCATCGCTCGATCAAAAGCAGACAGGAAATCATAATTTCCGAAACGAACAGTGAGACAGACGAGGAATACATCCCCAAATCGGCAAAAACTTGAGGAAAAAATAACAAATCTCCAATATGCAAATAAATAAAGGAGAAAAAGTAAATCAACCGGAATTAAAACTCAAAAGCATCTCGAGAGTTCCACGAGAAATCCAAGAGTGACTACAGGATAATGCAGCGCCAAAAATGTGGCCTAAGCAAATGCATAGGAACAAACGAAAGATGTCCTATATCGAAGCAACCATCTTTCAGACTCTTCCGACGACGTAGCGCTAAGATACAAAAGCGCTACGCGACGTCGACACAAGAGCCAAAACAAAGGCAGTAAGCTCAACGAGGAAGCCGAAGCCGTAGCAAAAACCTCTCTGGACTCTAGAGGTTTGTCTCCCCCGGAACCAAACGTCCCACGAATGGCCAAAAAAGGGGTATGCACCGACGGGTTTTCGCAGTCCAGAAGACATCCAGCTTTCCCGGAACCCAAACCCACCCAAGGGTTTCATCCCGGCGGGGCGGGGGCACGAAAGACTGTAAAAATTTTATTAGTTTTAAGGGAAAAAATTTCAAACACTTAAAAAAATTAACAAATAAAATATAAACCCCGAATCATTTGCATAATCTTTGCTAATTTTTTATTCAGATACGCT
>NW_028189604.1:0-17551 GCF_048542155.1 Nylanderia fulva
GGACCTATATTTTTCGCGCCTATTTCTCCATATGTAAGTTCGAGGTTAATTAATATATGGAACTTTAGTAATCTCGTACCAAGAAATACAGTTCCGAATAATTAATTTTCGTAATTTTTCGTGCTATGGCTCTTAGGCCAATTTAGAAACCATCATATTTATATTGTTTATATTGAGAGCCAATAAAAAATATTTATTTCTGAGTTAATTCATATTTATTTAAAATTTCTTTACTTACGCACTCCAATTACAATCTGAGCAGTCAATTCACGCAGGTGATCGTTCGGTAAATGATGTCACGTGACTCGCAGATAATAGACGCAGTAGATGCGCAGTGGATGCGCTAATCGCTGCATAAACGAATGCACCCATAGATTTCAGCTTCTTGCTGTTAATAATAAGATGAATCATACGAGATCATACGATGAATAAGTCGAGATCAAATGAATATTAGCACATATTAGTACTGAAAATTAATATAATATTAATTATAATCATTATATTTATTATATTTATTAATATTATTAGCCACAAAAAGTTATTTTTTATTTTATGTGACATCTGCGCAAACGTAGATGCTTGACGCTTGATGCTAGCATGTAAAGGCACCTTTATGGCTCCTGCACACCAGTGCGATGACGCGACACGCGATGCGCGATATCCAATGAGCGTGCAGCTTTTCCGCACGTCATATCCGTCGCACTATAGAGTGCGACATCGCAAAAAAGTTGACCAAGTTTGAAGATTTGTAGCGCGCGACGAGCGATTTACTGCGATCCTATCTATAGATGCGATGTCGTTATAAACAAAGAGGATCTCTTTGGTTATAAATAAACGTGCAACGACATCGATCCGAGAGTGATATTGTCATTAAATTATAAAATTGCAATAAATGGTAAATATGCAATAAATGATGTTAGGTTTCGTAATCGCGCATCGCGTTTATATGAATAGGTAGAAAATCCTATTCTCGCGATTCGTCGCATATCGCGTGTCGCGTCATCGCGCTGGTGTTACTGAGACTGAGAGAGAGAGAGAGAGAGAGAGAGATTGCGGTGGAACGAGTTAAACAGTATTTAGATCATGTGCCGACTGAAAATACAATGGGCACTAATCAACCTTACGCGTGGCCTAGTCAAAGTGTTGTGGAATTAAAAAAGTTGTTTTGATGTACAGGTAATATTTTCAAATTTTTTGATAAAGATAATGCACGATTGTAACATTTGGTAAAAGAAATTTTTGTGATTATATTCGCAGGAACCATTTAGTCCCATCGTTGAAAGAGATAACATTCGTTACTCGACTAGCGGAAAAAATAGACGTCGTTGGTCGCACCGGTGCTGGAAAAAGTTCGTTACTAGCTTCGTTGTTTAGACTGACAGAGATCAGTTCTGGGAGTATATTAATCGACAACGTGAATATTCAAACGTTACAACTGAACACATTAAGGTATTCATAAACTTGCAAAAAATAATCATTGTATGTTAACAGTTGTAAAGAAAAGAAAAACATTCCAGATCCCGTTTAGCAATTATACCTCAGAATCCGTTTCTCTTCTCGGGTACTAATCGAGAGAATGTGGATCCGTTGGATCAGTATACCTATATGCACATATATACAAAACCTTCGAGAAATGTAAAGTGCATTCTTTAGTTCATCGATTGGATGGTTTGGATGCAGTCTTGGATGAAGGTGGTAGTAATCTCAGCACTGGGCAGAGACAATTGTTCTGCTTAGTCAGAGCTGTGCTACACAATGCGAAGGTACTTCTTATCTGTAATATTCAAGAAAGCAATTGTTCCTGTATTAATGACTTGATATTTATTTATCTCTGTGAAATTAGTCTTTTTTTCTTACTTTCTCATTTGCTTTGCTTTTGAATAAAAAATTCTTAAGTACCTCAAATTGAAAAATTATCTTCGTAAATCCAATGTTTAATTATGGGTTCTATGTAATCCCTCATGGATTCTAACAATTATTATTAAGAAACTAGAACTAAGAGTGTAAACATTTTCTGCAATTCTTCTGAAGATAAATATTTCAAAATTAATTTAAATAATTTTTTTTAATTTGCATTTTTTTACATAATGGGAAATGTCGTTAAGTTATAATTTTTTAGGTATTCAAATTTTTAAAAATTTTTGTAATTATTATGTGATAAATATAAAACACAAGACGATACACATTCTATCGACATCAAATGATAGACGTCAAACCGCTCGATCCCCGAGACTCATTTTACGGCGGACGCACAGGAAATATCGTAACGCGATACGAGATCACGGGTACAGAAAAGATACGTTACGTGGATGTATGTTCTCTGTATCCGTTTGTGTTGAAGACCGGTGATTTTCCGATTGGTCACCCGACAATATACGTAGGTGAGGAATGCGAGGAATTAATCGGATTATCACCGGGATATAATTTCGATTCAGTCGAGGAAGTCGTGCGATGTAAAGTACTTCCTCCCCGCGATCTCTTTCATCCTGTATTACCCTATCGCGTGCAGGGTAAATTATTATTTGCGTTATGTCGTAGTTGCTGCGAAACATTTTCTCAGATTGCGTGTACTCACGAAGCTCACGAACGCGAATTCGAAGGTACATGGATATCGTGCGAATTACGAAAAGCAATCGAGAAAGGATATTTCGTGACAGGGGTTAGTGAGATTTGGCAATATAACATCACTCGTTACGAAACCGGTACGCGACAAGGGGGTCTATTTACGGAATACATCAATACATTTCTACAATTAAAGCAAGAAGCTAGCGGATGGCCGAGCAACTGTGTCGATAACGTTGCTAAAGAGCGTTACATCCGTGAGTATGAGGAAGTAGAAGAAATCGTTCTTGAAAAAGATAACATTGCACACAATTCCGGTTTACGCTCGGTGGCTAAATTATGCTTGAATTCTTTTTGGGGTAAATTTGGTCAACGTGCAAACTTACCGAATACCGTGATTGTCAAAACACAAGAACGATTAATGAGTTTGCTCACTAGCCCTCAACATGAAATAACCGATATTGTCACGTCCGGCCGTATAAATTTTTTCGTTTACTCCAAGTTCCTTAAACGCTATTTGAAAAGCGCGCCAAAGCCGGCCATGACGCTTAACTCCGCCTAGAAACTAAGCGTGGCGCTTCGTAGCGCCTAAGGATCTCCCACCACGGTGAGAGCCCCTACTCCGGAGAGTTCCCCCTCTCCAGGCCGCCGCAGGCCCGAGCCGCCGAAACGAAGGACCTCAGAGCAGTCCCGAATTTCGGCAGTTCTCTGCGCGACACCGAACAGTATAGTCGCACTCCTAAATTCTAACTCTAAGTCCAAATTCTAAATCCTAACTCTAATTCTAAAATTCTAACTCTAAGTATAATATTCTAACTCTAAATTCTAAGTCTAAATCTAAATTCTAATTCTAAGTTTTAGTCTCGAATTTTGTACTACTATACGAATAAATCAGTGTATTCATGTGTGAAAACTAGTGTTCAGTATTCTTCAAAACTTCCACTCCCGTGATAAAATACGATAGCGTTTAAATTTGTCATACGGCGTTTGAATTCAGAATAATTCAAACTGTGTTTGGAGCGGACCACCGCTCATCACAGTCAGAATTAACATTCTCAGCATTTGCCAAAATAAGGAATTGATAGTGAGGTCCGCCGCATATCAACCCTCCTTATTTGAGTAATCATTCAGAGGATGCATCAAATTCAATATGCCTAAGACGCGACGCGCAGGAAGGAAGAATCAATTACGAAAATTAAACCGACTTTATCGCGAATCAGCGACCGAAGAATATTCTCAATTCCTCGGAGTGGAATATCAGGCCGATCCTGAATACGAGAACATTTTCAACATTAAAAATAATAACAACGACGAACTCCTACAGTGGAAGTATACCAATAACGTTCCAACCACGACGCCTGCCGCCGCCAAACATCCCAGTGAACGACCCTCGCCGCACTACCTCCAAGTACGAGCCGACACGATCAAGAAAGTGCTACTAAAGGTAAGAGAAATTCACGTTAACCTAAGGAATCGCGCGTGTTAGCAAATTCAGAGACGCTTCTACCACGTGGAAGAGAACATTCTAGAAAAATCTCCGACGCATTTTTCCTCTTTTCCATCGTCACTGCGGAAGCTATAAAAAAAAGGTCGGGCTATAAAACTAGGGTCGACCACCACATGCGGTGCCACCCTCGGAATTCTAACACGGAAAAACGCAAATAGTTCAATCTCTTAAAAATCTTGTGTCTCAAGAAATAACTTCGTAAATCCGTACAACAAAGTAGTCATTTAAACAATAATCAATTGAGAACACTTTCGATTTACCAACATTACCGACGATATACCGACATACGTTCTTTTACCGACGTTATCGACAATATACCAACATACGTTCTTTTACCGACATTACCGACGATATACCGACATACGTTCTTTTACCAACGGGTTATCGACACCTTACTGGCACCTTACCAGTGTTTTACTGAACAATTACCGACGGTTTTGCCGACGACTACTAACTTCTCGATAACTGCCGGGTTCACCGAAGATCTACGAGCGAATGACGCATTATCAATTCGATTACGCAACAAACACAAATGTGCCCACTCACCCTTAGAGGTATAACTCCTCCTCCAGAAGTTAATCTCTTTGTACCGTTTGAATCCTTATTCTATTGCCAAGTTGGTGTCGGGTACATCCATTTTGAGACTAAGGCAGCTCTCTGCATTTCATGCTACTCCACCTTACCTAGAGTCTCGAAATTACTTTGGACAAGGATTCGGAAGCATACTCTAATCATAGGCGGAACACCTATCGGAATAAATTGCGGAGTCTGCAACTTCCGACTTACCCTCACGCGAATCGGTGATTTGTGCGAGCTTTGTCAGTTTACGTACGAAGATTACTTACGCAACCCCAACGACGTTTCGCATAGAGCAATCGACGAAGCTATCTTTATTACAGTAGAGTCACAGGTAGGTCCCACGCAATAATCCGATCACCTCAGTTCCAGCGCGAATAACCTCAGATCGCGGGTATCCCCGGGGAGAATCGCATAGATTCGCGTACCCGTAATAGCGATCGTGTCTCGTGGAAAAAGCCGAGCTCTGCATTCAAATTTTCGCAGCCGCGACCCCACGAGACGTAACAAAATTTGGTGACAGCGGTGGGATACGAGTTAATATTTGCGATGGAAACACGAGGGAAATCGGGTACGAAAAAGCTCACTGAAGTAGAAATAGACGAACTTCGCGCTCAATTACATGCCAAGGAAGCACGGTTACGCGAACAATCCGAGATGCTTCAACAGCAGAAAGAAACGTTCAAACGCGAAAAACGGGCTTCGGAAGAAGACCTCGAAATCATCCGCAGTAACCTCGTGAGTAAAGAAACGGAGATGGAAAAACGTTTGAACTCCATCACAATGGTAGCAACCGAAAAACCCGACTTAAGCGATCATATGCTCCAAGAAATCGAACGATTACGCCAGGAGATAAACTCCATGCGCGGGAACAATACGATACCTACGCAATATATTCCCAGCACCGCGGGACGCTTTCTCGACGAACAGGCGTCTCCCGCATTCCAACACGGAACCAATTATGATAGTCCAAGGGTGTCTTTCAGGGAAGCACTTGAGACTATCCCGCCATTCGACGGTCGAAATATCCCCCTCTCTCAATTTATACGAGCATGTAGACGCGCTAAAGAAATATTCCCACCATCGTCCGAGCGAAACCTAACCCGCCTACTTCTTACTAAGTTACGCGGGCGAGCTATATGCGCCGTAGAAGACGAAGAGTGCGAAACGATAACTCAACTTGCCGACCTCCTGAATGGAGCCTTCGGATCCCCGAAAACCATCGACCAGTATCGTGGGGAGCTGAGCACAATTTACCTTAAACCAAACGAGCATATCCTTGATTTCATTAGCCGCGTAAAAGACTTGCGATCTTCTATAACGGACGCGGAACGCCGAGCGCAAGGAATGCTATCCGTCGGATCAGTAAACGAAATCGACGCCTTAACAGCACGATCTTTCTGCGAGGGCTTGCCACTCGCCTATAGGATACAATTGAGACAAGAACACTATCGCGACCCGTTTCTAGCTTTTTCACACGTCAAAATTCTCGCGAAAAGATCGGAACTAGACAATGAAAGATTCGAAACTCCGCGCCGTTCATACGAACGTAACGTATATCCGAATGAAAGGCCTTTAGCCCACTCGACGCCCATAAAAATAAACACGGAACGATCTCCTAACAACAAATGGACTCGAGCCGAGTACTCGCCGCGCGTCGAACAAACACGGCACAGTAACGCGCCGTTTCCAAAAGCCTATAATAGTACACAGTCACAGAGACCGACAAACACTTACAGAACGGAAGACGCCAACCGAGGGGGTCCCGAGAACAATAGACACGAACGAACCAGTAACAACAAATACTGTAGGTACTGTAAAAATCCGGGACACGAAATAGAGGAGTGCCGGAAAAGACAATACAATAACTCACGTCAGGGAAACTCCCCTCACCCCTCGAGGCCCAGGGACGAGGCTCGAGCGGGAACGTCTCGGGAAACAGATCGTCCAATACGACTAATAAACGCGGAGCAAGCCCTGGAGAAACCAGAATCGCCATGCTAACTCCGAACGATTTTTCGCACGCGCCCACCGTTTCCATTGCCGCGGACGGTTTAGCACGCAAAACGAATTTCATGATAGATACTGGCGCGGCACCCAACTTGGTTAAACAAGGCCAACTAAGCCCCGATTGCGTTATCGATAAAAGCATAACTATTTTCCTTAGCGGAATTACAAGCGATAAAATCGAAACGCTCGGAGCGACAAGTATAAAATACCTCGGTCACAGGATCGACCTCCACTTAGTCCCAGACGACTTTCCAATTTCCCAAGGCGGAATCCTAGGATTCGAATTCTTACGCGACGCGTCTAAGATAGATTATTCCAAGCGCTGCATCGTGTGGCAGCAAACGCAAATCCCTTTTAACGATGCTCAGACGGTAAAAATCCCGGCTAGATCGCGGGCCACCGTCTCGCTCCAAGTCAGCAATCCCGAGGTCAGCATAGGATATATTCCGCGAATTCATGTGAACGAAGACATCTACTTAGGAGATGCCATCGTCACTAATCGTAACGGCACAGTATATATGAAAGCCGTTAACATAAGCGACAAGGACCACGAATTGTACTTACCTAGGGTAAGATTACAAGAGATCGAAAAAATTTCCAAATCTTGTCCACAGAACCTCGAGGATCCTTCATCCTATCTCAAGGGTCATAAAAGCACCCTCCTTAACCTAAAATTCCAACGCACGGGTCACATAAACACTGAGGACGGTCCCTTAACCCTAGGGCATCTGGGGACCAATCTCATAAAACATAACGACATAAAACCTCAACACTGTCGCAGCGTTGACCCGACAAAACACACAATCTCGTCCCGAAGAAATAAAAACACTGCTGCGGCTTGAACACGTAAATGCGGAGGAGACTAAACACGTACATAACCTCATAAACGTCTACAACGATTTGTTCCGTCTCCCCACCGATAAATTACACTCCACAGACGTCACTACGCACACAATCCCGACAACCGACGAATTAGTGGTCCACACGAAACAATACCGATTTCCGCCGATGCACAAGGAGGAAATCAATAAACAAGTACAAGAACTCATCGAGAACGATGTCATTCAACCATCCACTTCACCGTACAACTCCCCCTTGTGGATCGTGCCAAAGAAACCGGACTCGAAAGGTAACAAACGCTGGCGCATGGTAATAGATTATCGGGCGCTGAATGAAAAAACGATCGGGGACGCGTACCCCCTACCGAACATAGTGGAAATCCTCGATCAACTAGGAAGCGCGAAGTACTTTAGCGTATTCGATTTAGCATCGGGTTTCCATCAAATCAAAATGGATAAAGCACACGCCCATAAAACGGCGTTTTCCACACCGTACGGGCATTATGAATTTAAGAGAATGCCGTTTGGGCTCAAAAACGCCCCCGCGACATTCCAAAGACTCATGGACCAGGTACTTACCGGACTTCAAGGCGCCGAACTATTTGTGTACCTTGATGATATCGTATTATATTCTAGCTCACTGCGAGAGCACGAAATAAAGTTCCACAAATTGGCGGAACGACTTAGGAAGGCAGGACTGCGACTCCAGCCCGACAAGTGCGAGTTCCTCCGTAAAGAAGTCACGTACCTGGGACATGTCATAAGCGAAACTGGAGTGAAACCCGATCCTAAAAAGATAACCGCGGTTCAGAAGTTTTCCTCGCCCTAAAGACCCGAAGAATATCAAGCAATTTCTCGGGCTAGCGGGATACTACCGGAGGTTCATACCTAATTTCTCGAAGATAGCGCGCCCGCTTACCGATCTGCTGAAAAAGGATGAGACCTTTGTTTGGCATAAGGAACAGGAGACAGCCTTTACGCACCTCCGCGATGCATTGTGCAAAGAACCGATACTACAGTATCCGGATTTTACGAAACCTTTCGTTATAACTACCGACGCATCCGGATATGCAATAGGCGGTGTCCAGAGCCAAGGGCCGATTGGAAAAGACCTCCCTATAGCCTACACCTCCAGGTTACTAAATAAGGCCGAGCGAAACTATTCGACTATAGAAAAGGAACTATTAGCAATAGTTTACAGCGTAAATTTCTTCAGGCCTTACATATACGGTAAGAAGTTTAAATTGGTCACGGATCACAAACCTTTGGTGTGGCTACATTCAGTAAAAGACCCATCTTCCCGTCTTGTCCGATGGCGTCTAAAATTATTAGAATACGAGTATGAGGTATTATACAAAGCAGGAAAAATAAACGCCAATGCAGACGCCCTCTCGCGAAATCCTACCCCAGACCCTATGCCCGAAGTCGAACGAGTCCTCCCTCTCTCACAAATACAAAGATTGTCCGACTCCAATGAATCCCTATTCACCGCCAAGAAGAAGCGAGGCGCAAAAACTCCACGAATCACAAACAAGCTGGATTGCGGCGAACAGCGTCCCTCACCGACCCCCGATAATTCGAAATCAGAGGAAACAAACTCGCCCCCTAGTTCCAGCGAGGACAGCGACTCGGAAAACGAAACCGATAGCAACTCCAGTTCCAGTAGCGAGGAGTTATTCATAAACGTAAACAGTCCTTTCATTCCACGGGCCGCCGTGAGGCCCCGCGTGATAAATATCCCGGACAATTTCGCGACCCGAAAAGATAACCTTGTCATTTTCATAACGCAACAAGGAACACCGATCGACAAGGGAGCCCAAATATTGCAAGTAGCGAACTCCTTGCCGATGACCAGAGATGCAGCTTTGGGCAGGGCAAGGGTAAGTCGCGAGGGCACCCGACGCGTAATTTCACTCGCGGTAAAGGAGAGGATTTCCGGCGTTACCGAAAAGGAAATAATAAAAGAAGCAATACACTCGCTACTAGACGTTATCCGAGAATTGGGCTTGCAATCGATCTCGATCAGTAAAGGCAACGTTGACAATGTAGATTGGAATACGATATATAACCTCTTAATTAAAATACTAGACGAAATCGACATAAGAATATTTATTTGTACGAACGACATAACGGTCCCCGGGAAGGACCAAAGGGAACAAATTCTTGCCGAAAATCATTGTTCCGCGGTAGCAGGACACAAGGGCATTACCAAAACTTACAATAGGATTAAAAAACGCTACACTTGGAGCGGTATAAAAACTGATGTCCAAAATTTCGTCAAAAACTGCCGCGCGTGTCAATTAAAGAAATTGGTTCGCGTAAAAACTAAGCAACCAATGATCCTAACCGACACTCCCGATTCGGCCTTCGAAAAGGTCTCCATGGATATAATGGGTCCCCTCCCAACCACGAAACAAAACAATACGTACATCCTAACTATACAGGACCTGCTAACCAAATACTCCCTTGCGATCCCACTCCGACAAGCAGGAGCGATACAAGTAGCAGAAGCATTTACTAACGACCTTATTTGTACATTCGGCGCGCCAAAAGCGATCCTCACCGACCAGGGCTCACACTTTATAAACAGCCTCATGAGGACAGTAGCCCGAAAATTTAAAATCAAGCAATGTAAGACCACAGCGTACAGACCACAAGCGAACGGATCATTAGAACGATCACACCAGGTACTCTGGGAATATTTGAAGCAATTTGTTGATAAAAATAGTGAATGGGATCAAATTTTAAAACTAGCATCGTTTTCGTATAATACGAGCGTACATGAGGGTACAAAATACACTCCGTACGAACTCATTTTCGGGAAAATCGCGCGGGTCCCCTCGAGCGACCCGGACATCGAAAGCATGACTAACGAAAGCTATACACAATATTTAACCACACTATTCAACAAATTGCGCGATTCCCAAACAGCCGCACGCGAAAACTTAAATAATGCTAAGAATAGAAGTAAGAAATACTACGATAAGAAAATCAATACGCGTAAATTTAAGATTAACGATAGCGTTTATTTACTTAAGGAACCTAACAAAGGGAAATTAGGAGACCAATATACAGGTCCCTATAGGATAATAAAGATACTAGGTAAAAATAACGTTAAGTTAGCTATAAGCAATAGTAAGACTAAAACCGTACATATGGACAAGTTAAAGCCCTCACCACATCAAGCCCCCACCCTTGAAGACCCCCACTCCGAAGACGAATATATCTCGGACGCCCCAACGGAGGACGGGCCAGTAATCAACCAACCACGCTAAGATGAGGACTCTCGCAATTATCCTGGGCATGGCCTTCCTGGCCCCACTATCCAGCGGACTAATCGGATACGACTGTGGAGGACGGGACCTGAACATCACAACACTCTTTTTTTTTTTTTTTTTTTTTGTTGACGCAGTGGGAATCCTCATGGATACCACCGCTCTCCGGGAAGAGAGCGGATGGTTATGTGAGACTTCTTGTTCCCCTTGGCCGATCCACTAATGGATCGGTCAGGGGGCCCAAGACATACTACACTAAACCCACTGCGGGTGTCCACCTCGGGCGTTGGATAGGGGGACGGCGAGGATGCTGGATTCCCATGCCGTCTCGCCGCCCCCCCGCCAAGCCATCTCCGGGGAGCTGCCCTGGCCTTGCGGCCAAGACCCCTCCCCGACCGCGCAGTCAATGACTGCGCGGTTTCCTCCCGGTTGCGGCGCAGGGCGACACCAACCCCACGCCGCGCCCTCCCAAAGAGTTTGGGGGGCGGGGTCACGGCTCGAGTATCCCGCTCGAGCCGCCACCCCCCGCCTCCAGAGTGGTGCTCCCTCCCCCTCCCGAAGGGAATGGGGATTCGGCATTCACCCTGGAAGCCCTCACCAGGGGGTCCCTCTCTGAAGGAGAAAGACCCCCTCCGTGGACGGCGTTGCCCTCCCACCGGTGCCATATGGCTCCCGGTGAGAGGACCCCGCACGTCACGTCCTCATAGAGGGGGACCCAGGCGCCCCGACCGAACAGGCGAAGCCTGCCCGACAGGGACACGTGGCCCCCCCTCGGCCTCCCCGGCTGCGGCTCCCTCCGCTCCCTTGGGAGTTGGGAATCGGCCGCCGCCGAGGAGGTTTACCTTGCCGGACGCGCGGGGGCACCCCCAAAGTGGGGGTCACGCCCGCACGCCCGGCTCTCGTGAGGCTCCAGGGGGGGGGGCATTGGGGGCTTAATTGTCCCCGGCCCCCCCCCCCGGGAGCCTCATCCTGCGTCAAATTCCGACGCAGGTATGTTGTTGGGGGTGGACCCCCCCCGATCCGCGCCGCCACAAACGAGCAAGCTCGTCGACGGCGCGGAAAGGGAAAGCCCAGCCCCCCCCTCCGCCTCCGTTTCTTTTCTCCTACGGAGGTTGTACCCCCCGACCCCCGCCCCCGCCGACGGGCACGCCCGTCGGCGGCGGGGGAGCGGGAGGGGGCACACCTCCCCCTTCTGTGTCTTCTCCCTCTTCTTCACTGGGGGCGCCCCCCCCCCCGATCCCCGGCATCACGAGCGGGCACGCCCGCCGGTGCCGGGGAAAGAGGGGGCACGTCCCCATCCTCCGTCACTCTTCTCTCCCTCTCTCTCTCTGACTCCTCCTTCTGCAGCATAACTTTGCTGCAGAAGGAGGAGAACGCCTTCCAGGCCTCCTCTCTAATCTGTCATTGCCCTCACTATTGAAGGGCAATGACAGATCCCTCCCCACTGTGGCCACGAGCTCCTCTCTCTCGCCCGCCCAGGCAGCACACTCTTCGAGTGTGTGCTGGGCGGTGTCTCGCTCGTGGCCACAGTGACAGCATCGCGTTGTGCGCTCTTTTCCAATCCTGTGCAGGTACTCACCGAAACAACCATGTCCGGTGAGCAGCTGCGTTGTGTGAAAAGACACCCCTTCTTTGACTCTGTCTAGCCAATTCTCTAGACAGGGTCGTATAGCCCCGACGGTGCGCTGTCGTGGCAGCCTCGGATCTTCGAGGCTGTCCTTCCATCTCTGGATCAGCGCCCGTCGGGAGTGGACCCTCACCGTACGCCGGACTCCGTCCGTTATTATGATGCCCGCCCGCTGATATTCACGCGTACGCGTATATACGTCCGCGTACATGCGGGCGAGCATCTCCACTGGGGGCACTCCGGAGAGTACCCCCACTGCCACCCAGCTCACTGTCCGGTAGCCCCGGCATATTCTGTTAGCCACCCGCCTTTGGACTTGCCTTACGGCGTCTCTTGGGCCGCGGGTGGCCTCCAGACGTTTCACCCACACCATCACAACACTCTCCCTCTTAGATATCGAAGAGTGTAAAACCAACAGCATCGAACCTAAGAAGGAGGAAGTCTATATACAACTACTCCAACTCAGTGAATTCGTGCATACTCCTGCCTACCAATGCAAAATCGAAATAGACCGGACTATATTTTACTGCGGAATGCACTCTCATATAGCAGCGGTGCAGAACGGAAGACAGGAGTATATCCACGAAATATCGGCAGATACATGCCGAAAATTGCACGAAACAGGGACCATATCCCTAGGAGTTAACCAGCACATTACTGGGATTAAGCCAAATGCAACAAACCTAAGAGCAATGACACTCGCAGGATCAGTTAAGACAGACGGAAAATGCAGCGGCACCCAGTTCAGCGACGCATACGGCTCATGGGACGACGTGATCGTGCAAGCCTCAGTACGAATCACGATACGACAATTGGAGCTGCCCGTTGGATACAATAACAATGAAGTGATACTTCCATCCGGCACTCGCTGTCCCGTAACGACAGGCGAATGCATTGATGCCGACGGCGCCTCCACCTTCTGGACAATCCTGCCAATTGACAACTGTCACTTTGGACGATACGATGTTCTCTACGAAGGAATAGCATATCGATTGTCGCCCAGCACTCCCCAAGAGGAAGCGCCAACGATTTATACAGTCACGGCGCGTGACACAACCTTCGCATTAGCAAGGACAACCGAGACCAACGTATGCGGATACAACCTTTGGCGAACGGAACATCCCAAGCTGTGTATCCTCGAAACGAGGCCCGAACGGACATTCAAAAGCCGTTCCAAGGTCAGAATCGACAACCTCGACATCTTCACATATGTGAATTCAAAATTTATATACGTCGAGAAACACCTGAAAACCCAGCTGACCCAACTATACAAGGATATTATGGAGCAAAAATGTGCACTGGAAAGGCAGATCCTCCTCAACGCACTTTCTCTAGCAAGCATAGCACCTGACGAAATGGCGCATCGAATAATGAAGTCTCCAGGTTATACCGCCATAACTGCAGGTGAAGTTATACACCTCATCAAATGTATACCTGTCAAATGCCGCCTACGACCTACCGAGGAGTGCTACAACGAACTCCCCGTCACTCATCAAAATAAGTCACTCTTCCTCTTACCAAGATCGAAGATACTTACTAAAGCCGGAACATCGAGGGATTGCAATGAACTATTACCAACTCTATACCAAATACACAACACCTGGTATAGACTAACACCGAAACCCGTGGAATCGGTGACACCGCCTACTATCAGGCCTCTAACCAAACCCTCATGGAAGTACGTAAGCCCGGATTCACTCGCTTCCAGTGGTATCTATACGAACGAAGATCTTGATCGTCTTCGCGACCATATCATGTTCCCCGTGGAAAAACCCTCCATGCTCCACACAATCGCCAGGGGAGCAATGGGACAGGAAATTCCTACAGGCAGTTTCTCCTTGCTGAATTTATTAGACGAGAAATCTCTCGACCGAATAGCGGAAAATACCGGAGCCAGGCTATGGAAGGGATTTATAAGCTTCGGATCCGCCAGCGCCGGAGTACTTGGCATCTTCGTTACCGTACGGTTGATAAAATTAATAATCGACACCTTGATCCATGGGTACGCACTCCACTCGGTGTACGGATGGAGTCTACATCTACTCGGAGCCATTTGGACCTCGGTGACCAACGTCCTCCTACACCTTGGTAGATCAGCGGACGGAGAACAGGACAACGGACGAGAACTGCTACACCTGAAACCCCCTCCAACGAACAAAGAAGAAACACCCTTAACCCTGCCCACACAACAAACCCCTTCGATTAACGAATCAGACAGTGGCAAAGTGTGTGCAAAAACTCACCCTACGAGTGTTCCCCCAATGAAAGAGTACGGCGAACTAAATAAATATTTACATAATCAATGTTAAGTTAAGAACCTAATCGTAGCGCATAGAAAACTAAGTCCAAAATGTTGGAACATTAAATTCCAACATTTTTATTTTAAGGGGGGAGGTGTCACGTCCGGCCGTATAAATTTTTTCGTTTACTCCAAGTTCCTTAAACGCTATTTGAAAAGCGCGCCAAAGCCGGCCATGACGCTTAACTCCGCCTAGAAACTAAGCGTGGCGCTTCGTAGCGCCTAAGGATCTCCCACCACGGTGAGAGCCCCTACTCCGGAGAGTTCTCCCTCTCCAGGCCGCCGCAGGCCCGAGCCGCCGAAACGAAGGACCTCAGAGCAGTCCCGAATTTCGGCAGTTCTCTGCGCGACACCGAACAGTATAGTCGCACTCCTAAATTCTAACTCTAAGTCCAAATTCTAAATCCTAACTCTAATTCTAAAATTCTAACTCTAAGTATAATATTCTAACTCTAAATTCTAAGTCTAAATCTAAATTCTAATTCTAAGTTTTAGTCTCGAATTTTGTACTACTATACGAATAAATTAGTGTATTCATGTGTGAAAACTAGTGTTCAGTATTCTTCAAAACTTCCACTCCCGTGATAAAATACGATAGCGTTTAAATTTGTCATACGGCGTTTGAATTCAGAATAATTCAAACTGTGTTTGGAGCGGACCACCGCTCATTCACAGTCAGAATTAACATTCTCAGCATTTGCCAAAATAAGGAATTGATAGTGAGGTCCGCCGCATATCAACCCTCCTTATTTGAGTAATCATTCAGAGGATGCATCAAATTCAATATGCCTAAGACGCGACGCGCAGGAAGGAAGAATCAATTACGAAACTAAACCGACTTTATCGCGAATCAGCGACCGAGGAATATTCTCAATTCCTCGGAGTGGAATATCAGGCCGATCCTGAATACGAGAACATTTTCAACATTAAAAATAATAACAACGACGAACTCCTACAGTGGAAGTGCATACCAATAACGTTCCAACCACGACGCCTGCCGCCGCCAAACATCCCAGTGAACGACCCTCGCCGCACGCACTACCTCCAAGTACGAGCCGACACGATCAAGAAAGTGCTACTAAAGGTAAGTGAAATTCACGTTAACCTAAGGAATCGCGCGTGTTAGCAAATTCAGAGACGCTTCTACCACGTGGAAGAGAACATTCTAGAAAAATCTCCGACGCATTTTTCCTCTTTTCCATCGTCACTGCGGAAGCTATAAAAAAAAGGTCGGGCTATAAAACTAGGGTCGACCACCACATGCGGTGCCACCCTCGGAATTCTAACACGGAAAAACGCAAATAGTTCAATCTCTTAAAAATCTTGTGTCTCAAGAAATAACTTCGTAAATCCGTACAACAAAGTAGTCATTTAAACAATAATCAATTGAGAACACTTTCGATTTACCAACATTACCGACGATATACCGACATACGTTCTTTTACCGACGTTATCGACAATATACCAACATACGTTCTTTTACCTGACATTACCGACGATATACCGACATACGTTCTTTTACCAACGGGTTATCGACACCTTACTGGCACCTTACCAGTGTTTTACTGAACAATTACCGACGGTTTTGCCGACGACTACTAACTTCTCGATAACTGCCGGGTTCACCGAAGATCTACGAGCGAATGACGCATTATCAATTCGATTACGCAACAAACACAAATGTGCCCACTCACCCTTAGAGGTATAACTCCTCCTCCAGAAGTTAATCTCTTTGTACCGTTTGAACCCTTATTCTATTGCCAAGTTGGTGTCGGGTACATCCATTTTGAGACTAAGGCAGCTCTCTGCATTTCATGCTACTCCACCTTACCTAGAGTCTCGAAATTACTTTGGACAAGGATTCGGAAGCATACTCTAATCATAGGCGGAACACCTATCGGAATAAATTGCGGAGTCTGCAACTTCCGACTTACCCTCACGCGAATCGGTGATTTGTGCGAGCTTTGTCAGTTTACGTACGAAGATTACTTACGCAACCCCAACGACGTTTCGCATAGAGCAATCGACGAAGCTATCTTTATTACAGTAGAGTCACAGGTAGGTCCCACGCAATAATCCGATCACCTCAGTTCCAGCGCGAATAACCTCAGATCGCGGGTATCCCCGGGGAGAATCGCATAGATTCGCGTACCCGTAATAGCGATCGTGTCTCGTGGAAAAAGCCGAGCTTTGCATTCAAATTTTCGCAGCCGCGACCCCACGAGACGTAACATAATATGGATTATTATTCGGAGTATTATAACGGATTACAAAACGGTGGAACTCGCGGCGGTGGAATTCCACGAGTTTTTGTCGGTTCACCCTATCAACGAGGTCATGGAATAGGTAGTTTTCTCGGAGGAATGTTCAGACGCGTATTGCCTTATTTAACTAGAGGACTAGGGGCAGTGGGTAAAGAAGCTTTGCGCGCCGGGGTTAATATAATCGAGGATGTTGAAAATAAAATGCCGTTAAAGGTAGCTGTCAAGCATCGTTTTGAACAATCGCGTGACAATCTTAAGAGAAAAGCTAGGGAAAAAATAAGTAGTCTAATGAAAGGTAGGGGATATAAATCGGATGAAAAAATTCATGTAGCGCAGTTTCCTTTCGGCAAGCTTAAGAGTCACGTCGCTAAATCCTCGGTAACCGCATCGCGTAAACGTCGTAAGACAAATAAGAAAAAAGTTTATCGAAAATCAAGTCGCGTGGGAAAAAAAGAACAAATACAAAAAAACTAAAAATAATACGAGGAAAAATCGCTCGACTGTAAAAAAATCAAAATTTTCCCCCGAACGGGGTAAAGCAAAACGGAAAAAAAGGGACCTAAACGATTTTTCATAATCGCCATTTTCTAAA
>NW_028189605.1:0-10000 GCF_048542155.1 Nylanderia fulva
AGACGACTTAGGTACCTGGCGGGGTGTTGTACTCGGTAGAGCAGTTACCACGCTGCGATCTGTTGAGACTCAGCCCTCGGCTTGGGGATTCGTCTTGTCGGTTAGACGAGACCCCACACGTTCGACGGCGAAAGCAACACGCCGCGAACGGACTTGGATGAATTTCTCGCTCGCCGGCGAAAGCAACACGCCGCGAACGGACTTGGAAAAATTTCTCGCTCGCCGGCGAAAGCAACACGCCGCGAACGGACTTGGAAAAATTTCTCGCTCGCCGGCGAAAGCAACACGCCGCGAACGGACTTGGATGAATCTATCGCTCGCCGGCGAAAGCAACACGCCGCGAACGGACTTGGGAGAATTACTCGCTCGCCGGCGAAAGCAACACGCCGCGAACGGACTTGGATGAATTTCTCGCCCGTCCGGCGAAAGCAACACGCCGCGAACGGACTTGGAAGAATTTCTCGCTCGCCCGGCGAAAGCAACACGCCGCGAGCGAACTTGGAAGAATTTGTCGCTCGCCCGGCGAAATCAACACGCCGCGAGCGAACTTGGAAAAAGCGGCTTGTGCGGCCGGAGGTGTCGCCCGCCAACGAAAGCAACACGCCGCGATCGGACTTGGGGTACGGGCGGCGCGTGCCGCCGGAGGTGTCGCCCGCCAACGAAAGCAACACGCCGCGAACGGACTTGGAAGAATTTGTCGCTCGCCCGGCGAAAGCAACACGCCGCGAACGGAATTGGATGAATTTCTCGCTCGCCCGGTGAAAGCAACACGCCGCGAACGGACTTGGAAAAAGCGGCTTGTGCGGCCGGAGGTGTCGCCCGCCAACGAAAGCAACACGCCGCGATCGGACTTGGGTTACGGGCGGCGCGTGCCGCCGGAGGTGTCGCCCGCCAACGAAAGCAACTCGCCGCGATCGGACTTGGAAGAATTTCTCGCTCGCCCGGCGAAAGCAACACGCCGCGAACGGACTTGGAAGAATTTCTCGCTCGCCGGCGAATGCAACACGCCGCGAACGGACTTGGATGAATTTCTCGCTCGCCCGGCGATAGCAACACGCCGCGAACGGACTTGGAAGAATTTCTCGCTCGCCCGGCGAAAGCAACACGCCGCGAACGGACTTGGAAGAATTTCTCGCTCGCCCGGCGAAAGCAACACGCCGCGAGCGAACTTGGAAGAATTTGTCGCTCGCCCGGCGAAAGCAACACGCCGCGAGTGAACTTGGAAAAAGCGGCTTGTGCGGCCGGAGGTGTCGCCCGCCAACAAAAGCAACACGCCGCGATCGGACTTGGGTTACGGGCGGCGCGTGCCGCCGGAGGTGTCGCCCGCCAACGAATGCAACACGCCGCGATCGGACTTGGGTTACGAGCGGCGCGTGCCGCCGGAGGTGTCGCCCGCCAACGAAGCAACACGCCGCGATCGTACTTGGGTTACGGGCGGCGCGTGCCGCCGGAGGTATCGCCCGCTAATCAAGGCAACACGCCGCTATCGGGCCTGGAAAAATTTCTCGCTCGCCGGCGAGAGCAACGCGCCGCGAGCGAACTTGCGCCTGTTCCCGAGTTCTCGCTTGTACCGCTAACGAGCGAGCTAAATGAGATTAATTAAATGAGGACGCATCGGAAAGTTTATTCGTGCAAACACTCCGGCTTCGCTTACCGGCATCCTGCCTGCATTCGTCCACGTATCGGTCGTAGAATCTCGAAGATTGTGCATCCGACGAGCGGTAGCCGGGAATTAGCAGATATCGTAATAATCGTGTCGCGCGGTCGTGCGGAGCGTCGAAAAGTACGAAACCTATGTCCGAAACGTATTTCCGTATCGTAGCATTATCTCCTCGTAGCGGCGCTACTCGCCGTCAAGTGCCCCGGAGGTACCGCCGGCGGGCGACGGACTTGGTGAAATTATTCGGTCGTCCGGAGGTGTCGCCCGTCCCGGAGGTGCCGTCCGTGCCCTAAGTTGACGCCGGCCGTTATGTGGTGCCGCACGTATAATCACGCCCGTAACGAGCCGTCTCGGTTGCCGCGCGCGCGATTTCGCATCGGGCGAGTGTTCCGTACCGTAATCGCGGTCACCGCAGCTTGCGTGTTGCGTATCATCCGTAATAATTCGAAATATATGTCTCCGACACGTGGGTTTGAGAGACACGTTTCGAGTTAGTAATCGGACAGCGCTCTTATGTCGAGCGAGCGCCGAATAGTAAGTAACTTTCGTCCGAAACGTTTTTACGTAGCTCTCCTCGTTGCGGCGCCGTAAATCGTCGTTAAGTGTTCCGGAGGTACCGCCGGCGTTCGTCTGACTTCGAGAGTTCATTCGGTCGTCCGGAGGTGCCGCCCGTCCCGGAGGTGTCGCCGGTCGGCCGTGGTTGCCGGAGGTGTCGCCCGGCCCGGAGGTGACGCCGGTCGGCCGTGGTTCCCGGAGGTGTCGCCCGGCCCGGAGGTGTCGCCGGTCGGCCGTGGCTCCCGGAGGTGTCGCCCGTCCCGGAGGTGCCGTCCGTCACCTAAGTTGACGCCGGCCGTTATGTGGTGCCGCACGTATAATCACGCCCGTAACGAGCCGTCTCGGTTGCCGCGCGCGCGATTTCGCATCGGGCGAGTGTTCCGTACCGTAATCGCGGTCACCGCAGCTTGCGTGTTGCGTATCATCCGTAATAATTCGAAATATATGTCTCCGACACGTGGGTTTGAGAGACACGTTTCGAGTTAGTAATCGGACAGCGCCCTTATGTCGAGCGAGCGCCGAATAGTAAGTAACTTTCGTCCGAAACGTTTTTACGTAGCTCTCCTCGTTGCGGCGCCGTAAATCGTCGTTAAGTGTTCCGGAGGTACCGCCGGCGGTCGTCTGACTTCGAGAGTTCATTCGGTCGTCCGGAGGTGCCGCCCGTCACGGAGGTGTCGCCGGTCGACCGTGGTTGCCGGAGGTGTCGCCCGGCCCGGAGGTGACGCCGGTCGGCCGTGTTTCCCGGAGGTGTCGCCCGGCCCGGAGGTGTCGCCGGTCGGCCGTGGTTCCCGGAGGTGTCGCCCGTCCCGGAGGTGCCGTCCGTCCCCTAAGTTGACGCCGGCCGTTATGTGGTGCCGCACGTATAATCACGCCCGTAACGAGCCGTCTCGGTTGCCGCGCGCGCGATTTCGCATCGGGCGAGTTTTCCGTACCGTAATCGCGGTCACCGCAGCTTGCGTGTTGCGTATCATCCGTAATAATTCGAAATATATGTCTCCGACACGTGGGTTTGAGAGACACGTTTCGAGTTAGTAATCGGACAGCGCCCTTATGTCGAGCGAGCGCCGAATAGTAAGTAACTTTCGTCCGAAACGTTTTTACGTAGCTCTCCTCGTTGCGGCGCCGTAAATCGTCGTTAAGTGTTCCGGAGGTACCGCCGGCGGTCGTATGACTTCGAGAGTTCTTTCGGTCGTCCGGAGGTGCCGCCCGTCCCGGAGGTGTCGCCGGTCGGCCGTGGTTGCCGGAGGTGTCGCCCGGCCCGGAGGTGTCGCCGGTCGGCCGTGGTTCCCGGAGGTGTCGCCCGTCCCGGAGGTGCCGTCCGTCCCCTAAGTTGACGCCGGCCGTTATGTGGTGCCGCACGTATAATCACGCCCGTAACGAGCCGTCTCGGTTGCCGCGCGCGCGATTTCGCATCGGGCGAGTGTTCCGTACCGTAATCGCGGTCACCGCAGCTTGCGTGTTGCGTATCATCCGTAATAATTCGAAATATATGTCTCCGACACGTGGGTTTGAGAGACACGTTTCGAGTTAGTAATCGGACAGCGCCCTTATGTCGAGCGAGCGCCGAATAGTAAGTAACTTTCGTCCGAAACGTTTTTACGTAGCTCTCCTCGTTGCGGCGCCGTAAATCGTCGTTAAGTGTTCCGGAGGTACCGCCGGCGGTCGTATGACTTCGAGAGTTCTTTCGGTCGTCCGGAGGTGCCGCCCGTCCCGGAGGTGTCGCCGGTCGGCCGTGGTTGCCGGAGGTGTCGCCCGGCCTCCGACACGTGGGTTTGAGAGACACGTTTCGAGTTAGTAATCGGACAGCGCCCTTATGTCGAGCGAGCGCCGAATAGTAAGTAACTTTCGTCCGAAACGTTTTTACGTAGCTCTCCTCGTTGCGGCGCCGTAAATCGTCGTTAAGTGTTCCGGAGGTACCGCCGGCGGTCGTATGACTTCGAGAGTTCTTTCGGTCGTCCGGAGGTGCCGCCCGTCCCGGAGGTGTCGCCGGTCGGCCGTGGTTGCCGGAGGTGTCGCCCGGCCCGGAGGTGACGCCGGTCGGCCGTGGTTCCCGGAGGTGTCGCCCGGCCCGGAGGTGTCGCCGGTCGGCCGTGGTTCCCGGAGGTGTCGCCCGTCCCGGAGGTGCCGTCCGTCCCCTAAGTTGACGCCGGCCGTTATGTGGTGCCGCACGTATAATCACGCCCGTAACGAGCCGTACTCGGTTGCCGCGCGCGCGATTTCGCATCGGGCGAGTTTTCCGTACCGTAATCGCGGTCACCGCAGCTTGCGTGTTGCGTATCATCCGTAATAATTCGAAATATATGTCTCCGACACGTGGGTTTGAGAGACACGTTTCGAGTTAGTAATCGGACAGCGCCCTTATGTCGAGCGAGCGCCGAATAGTAAGTAACTTTCGTCCGAAACGTTTTTACGTAGCTCTCCTCGTTGCGGCGCCGTAAATCGTCGTTAAGTGTTCCGGAGGTACCGCCGGCGGTCGTATGACTTCGAGAGTTCTTTCGGTCGTCCGGAGGTGCCGCCCGTCCCGGAGGTGTCGCCGGTCGGCCGTGGTTGCCGGAGGTGTCGCCCGGCCCGGAGGTGACGCCGGTCGGCCGTGGTTCCCGGAGGTGTCGCCCGGCCCGGAGGTGTCGCCGGTCGGCCGTGGTTCCCGGAGGTGTCGCCCGTCCCGGAGGTGCCGTCCGTCACCTAAGTTGACGCCGGCCGTTATGTGGTGCCGCACGTATAATCACGCCCGTAACGAGCCGTCTCGGTTGCCGCGCGCGCGATTTCGCATCGGGCGAGTGTTCCGTACCGTAATTGCGGTCACCGCAGCTTGCGTGTTGCGTATCATCCGTAATAATTCGAAATATATGTCTCCGACACGTGGGTTTGAGAGACACGTTTCGAGTTAGTAATCGGACAGCGCCCTTATGTCGAGTGAGCGCCGAATAGTAAGTAACTTTCGTCCGAAACGTTTTTACGTAGCTCTCCTCGTTGCGGCGCCGTAAATCGTCGTTAAGTGTTCCGGAGGTACCGCCGGCGGTCGTCTGACTTCGAGAGTTCTTTCGGTCGTCCGGAGGTGCCGCCCGTCCCGGAGGTGTCGCCGGTCGGCCGTGGTTGCCGGAGGTGTCGCCCGGCCCGGAGGTGTACGCCGGTCGGCCGTGGTTCCCGGAGGTGTCGCCCGTCCGGCCGTGGTTCCCGGAGGTGTCGCCCGTCCCGGAGGTGCCGTCCGTCCCCTAAGTTGACGCCGGCCGTTATGTGGTGCCGCACGTATAATCACGCCCGTAACGAGCCGTCTCGGTTGCCGCGCGCGCGATTTCGCATCGGGCGAGTGTTCCGTACCGTAATCGCGGTCACCGCAGCTTGCGTGTTGCGTATCATCCGTAATAATTCGAAATATATGTCTCCGACACGTGGGTTTGAGAGACACGTTTCGAGTTAGTAATCGGACAGCGCCCTTATGTCGAGCGAGCGCCGAATAGTAAGTAACTTTCGTCCGAAACGTTTTTACGTAGCTCTCCTCGTTGCGGCGCCGTAAATCGTCGTTAAGTGTTCCGGAGGTACCGCCGGCGGTCGTCTGACTTCGAGAGTTCATTCGGTCGTCCGGAGGTGCCGCCCGTCCCGGAGGTGTCGCCGGTCGGACCGTGGTTGCCGGAGGTGTCGCCCGGCCCGGAGGTGACGCCGGTCGGCCGTGTTTCCCGGAGGTGTCGCCCGTCCCGGAGGTGTCGCCGGTCGGCCGTGGTTCCCGGAGGTGTCGCCCGTCCCGGAGGTGCCGTCCGTCCCCTAAGTTGACGCCGGCCGTTATGTGTTGCCGCACGTATAATCACGCCCGTAACGAGCCGTCTCGGTTGCCGCGCGCGCGATTTCGCATCGGGCGAGTGTTCCGTACCGTAATTGCGGTCACCGCAGCTTGCGTGTTGCGTATCATCCGTAATAATTCGAAATATATGTCTCCGACACGTGGGTTTGAGAGACACGTTTCGAGTTAGTAATCGGACAGCGCCCTTATGTCGAGGGAGCGCCGAATAGTAAGTAACTTTCGTCCGAAACATTTTTACGTAGCTCTCCTCGTTGCGGCGCCGTAAATCGTCGTTAAGTGTTCCGGAGGTACCGCCGGCGGTCGTCTGACTTCGAGAGTTCTTTCGGTCGTCCGGAGGTGCCGCCCGTCCCGGAGGTGTCGCCGGTCGGCCGTGGTTGCCGGAGGTGTCGCCCGGCCCGGAGGTGTCGCCGGTCGGCCGTGGTTCCCGGAGGTGTCGCCCGTCCCGGAGGTGCCGTCCGTCCCCTAAGTTGACGCCGGCCGTAATGTGTTGCCGCACGTATAATCACGCCCGTAACGAGCCGTCTCGGTTGCCGCGCGCGCGATTTCGCATCGGTCGAGTGTTCCGTACCGTAATCGCGGTCACCGCAGCTTGCGTGTTGCGTATCATCCGTAATAATTCGAAATATATGTCTCCGACACGTGGGTTTGAGAGACACGTTTCGAGTTAGTAATCGGACAGCGCTCTTATGTCGAGCGAGCGCCGAATAGTAAGTAACTTTCGTCCGAAACGTTTTTACGTAGCTCTCCTCGTTGCGGCTCCGTAAATCGTCGTTAAGTGTTCCGGAGGTACCGCCGGCGTTCGTCTGACTTCGAGAGTTCATACGGTCGTCCGGAGGTGCCGCCCGTCCCGGAGGTGTCGCCGGTCGGCCGTGGTTGCCGGAGGTGTCGCCCGGCCCGGAGGTGACGCCGGTCGGCCGTGGTTCCCGGAGGTGTCGCCCGGCCCGGAGGTGTCGCCGGTCGGCCGTGGTTCACGGAGGTGTCGCCCGTCCCGGAGGTGCCGTCCGTCACCTAAGTTGACGCCGGCCGTTATGTGGTGCCGCACGTATAATCACGCCCGTAACGAGCCGTCTCGGTTGCCGCGCGCGCGTTTTCGCATCGGGCGAGTGTTCCGTACCGTAATCGCGGTCACCGCAGCTTGCGTGTTGCGTATCATCCGTAATAATTCGAAATATATGTCTCCGACACGTGGGTTTGAGAGACACGTTTCGAGTTAGTAATCGGACAGCGCCCTTATGTCGAGCGAGCGCCGAATAGTAAGTAACTTTCGTCCGAAACGTTTTTACGTAGCTCTCCTCGTTGCGGCGCCGTAAATCGTCGTTAAGTGTTCCGGAGGTACCGCCGGCGGTCGTCTGACTTCGAGAGTTCATTCGGTCGTCCGGAGGTGCCGCCCGTCCCGGAGGTGTCGCCGGTCGACCGTGATTGCCGGAGGTGTCGCCCGGCCCGGAGGTGACGCCGGTCGGCCGTGTTTCCCGGAGGTGTCGCCCGGCCCGGAGGTGTCGCCGGTCGGCCGTGGTTCCCGGAGGTGTCGCCCGTCCCGGAGGTGCCGTCCGTCCCCTAAGTTGACGCCGGCCGTTACGTGGTGCCGCACGTATAATCACGCCCGTAACGAGTCGTCTCGGTTGCCGCGCGCGCGATTTCGCATCGGGCGAGTTTTCCGTACCGTAATCGCGGTCACCGCAGCTTGCGTGTTGCGTATCATCCGTAATAATTCGAAATATATGTCTCCGACACGTGGGTTTGAGAGACACGTTTCGAGTTAGTAATCGGAAAGCGCCCTTATGTCGAGCGAGCGCCGAATAGTAAGTAACTTTCGTCCGAAACGTTTTTACGTAGCTCTCCACGTTGCGGCGCCGTAAATCGTCGTTAAGTGTCCCGGAGGTACCGCCGGCGGTCGTCTGACTTCGAGAGTTCTTTCGGTCGTCCGGAGGTGCCGCCCGTCCCGGAGGTGTCGCCGGTCGGCCGTGGTTGCCGGAGGTGTCGCCCGGCCCGGAGGTGACGCCGGTCGGCCGTCTTTCCCGGAGGTGTCGCCCGGCCCGGAGGTGTCGCCGGTAGGCCGTGGTTTCCGGAGGTGTCGCCCGTCCCGGAGGTGCCGTCCGTCACCTAAGTTGACGCCGGCCGTTATGTGGTGCCGCACGTATAATCACGCCCGTAACGAGCCGTCTCGATTGCCGCGCGCGCGATTTCGCATCGGGCGAGTGTTCCGTACCGTAATCGCGGTCACCGCAGCTTGCGTGTTGCGTATCATCCGTAATAATTCGAAATATATGTCTCCGACACGTGGGTTTGAGAGACACGTTTCGAGTTAGTAATCGGACAGCGCCCTTATGTCGAGCGAGCGCCGAATAGTAAGTAACTTTCGTCCGAAACGTTTTTACGTAGCTCTCCTCGTTGCGGCGCCGTAAATTGTCGTTAAGTGTTCCGGAGGTACCGCCGGCGGTCGTCTGACTACGAGAGTTCATTCGGTCGTCCGGAGGTGCCGCCCGTCCCGGAGGTGTCGCCGGTCGGCCGTGGTTGCCGGAGGTGTCGCCCGGTCCGGAGGTGCCGCCGGTCGGCCGATGTTCCCGGAGGTGTCGCCCGGCCCGGAGGTGTCGCCGGTCGGCCGTGGTTCCCGGAGGTGTCGCCCGTCCCGGAGGTGCCGTCCGGTCCGGAGGTGCCGCCCGGCCCGGAGGTGCCGCCCGGCCCGGAGGTGCCGCCCGGCCCGGAGGTGCCGCCCGGCCCGGAGGTGCCGCTGGTCGGCCTTGTTTCCCGGAGGTGTCGCCCGGCCCGGAGGTGCCGCCCGACCCGGAGGTGTCGCCCGGCCCGGAGGTGACGCCGGTCGGCCGTGGTTCCCGGAGGTGTCGCCCGGCCCGGAGGTGTCGCCGGTAGGCCGTGGTTTCCGGAGGTGTCGCCCGTCCCGGAGGTGCCGTCCGTCACCTAAGTTGACGACGGCCGTTATGTGGTGCCGCACGTATAATCACGCCCGTAACGAGCCGTCTCGATTGCCGCGCGCGCGATTTCGCATCGGGCGAGTGTTCCGTACCGTAATCGCGGTCACCGCAGCTTGCGTGTTGCGTATCATCCGTAATAATTCGAAATATATGTCTCCGACACGTGGGTTTGAGAGACACTTTTCGAGTTAGTAATCGGACAGCGCCCTTATGTCGAGCGAGCGCCGAATAGTAAGTAACTTTCGTCCGAAACGTTTTTACGTAGCTCTCCTCGTTGCGGCGCCGTAAATTGTCGTTAAGTGTTCCGGAGGTACCGCCGGCGGTCGTCTGACTACGAGAGTTCATTCGGTCGTCCGGAGGTGCCGCCCGTCCCGGAGGTGTCGCCGGTCGGCCGTGGTTGCCGGAGGTGTCGCCCGGTCCGGAGGTGCCGCCGGTCGGCCGATGTTCCCGGAGGTGTCGCCCGGCCCGGAGGTGTCGCCGGTCGGCCGTGGTTCCCGGAGGTGTCGCCCGTCCCGGAGGTGCCGTCCGGTCCGGAGGTGCCGCCCGGCCCGGAGGTGCCGCCCGGCCCGGAGGTGCCGTCCGTTCCGGAGGTGCCGCCCGGCCCGGAGGTGCCGCTGGTCGGCCCTGTTTCCCGGAGGTGTCGCCCGGCCCGGAGGTGCCGCCCGACCCGGAGGTGCCGCCCGGCCCGGAGGTGCCGCCCGGCCCGGAGGTACCGTCGGTGCTTATACCTTATTGTCCCGGCATTTCGTTTGTTTCCTTCTTAATTAATGCTAATTATCGTTGTTTGACATTCGCCATACGGCTATCGTGATAATATTTTATCGTACAATAGGACTTTTCGATCGTTCGCTCTCCGCGACAATGTCTCGATTGAACGCGCCTTTCGGCGCTCGCGCTCGTATACGGCCGTGCGTAGGACCGTGCGTCGCCGACCGCCTGGCCGGCCGGTTGGGTACTATAAGAGATACGTCGCGCTCGGCGCGTCGAACGAGTCGAGCGAGTCCGGACGAGTCGTAAACGTACTTTCTCGAGTCTCTCGCCACTCAGGCGTGTTTCGACCGC
>NW_028189605.1:15000-17541 GCF_048542155.1 Nylanderia fulva
GAATTTAAGCATATTATTAAGCGGAGGAAAAGAAACTAACCAGGATTTCCTTAGTAGCGGCGAGCGAACAGGAAAGAGCCCAGCACCGAATCCCGCGGTTCCGCCGCAGGGAAATGTGGTGTTTGGGAGGATCCGCTTATCCCGAGGTGCCGCGTCGCGTCCAAGTCCATCTTGAATGGGGCCACTTACCCGTAGAGGGTGCCAGGCCCGTAGCGACCGGTGCGCGCCTCGGGAGGATCTCTCCTTAGAGTCGGGTTGCTTGAGAGTGCAGCTCTAAGTGGGTGGTAAACTCCATCTAAGGCTAAATACGACCACGAGACCGATAGCGAACAAGTACCGTGAGGGAAAGTTGAAAAGAACTTTGAAGAGAGAGTTCAAGAGTACGTGAAACCGTTCAGGGGTAAACCTAAGAAACCCAAAAGATCGAACGGGGAGATTCATCGTCAGCGGCGCTGGCTTCGCGTCGGTCGGCGATGTCCCGCGGAGTCCTTGCGGCTCGCGCGCGGGCACGCTACCGTGCGCCGATGTCCGGCGCTCGTCGTCGTGCACTTCTCCCCAAGTAGAACGTCGCGACCCGCTGGGTGTCGGTCTACGGCCCGGGTGCGGTGTCTGTCGCGTCGCCGGTAAAACGGCACGCGACAAACCCTCGGTCGCCCGGCCGGCTGCTCGGCGGTACGCGCAAGGTATCAGGCCGCACTATTCACGGTGCGTCGAGACCGTCGCAAGCGCGCGCCACGGTACTCGGAGGTTACGGACTTCGCGCCGTCCCCGGTCCTGGCCCGCTGTTGGTTACAGTACGGTACACCTTCGACAGGCCTGCGAACGTCTCCCGCGGTCTCGCGGGAGACCGATACCGGTCGGCGACGCTACTGCTTTGGGTACTCTTAGGACCCGTCTTGAAACACGGACCAAGGAGTCTAACATGTACGCGAGTCATTGGGACTTGTCGCGAGACCTAAAGGCGTAATGAAAGTGAAGGTCGGCCCTGGCCGTCGACCTAGGGAGGATGGGCCGCGTCGCGATGCGGCCTCGCACTCCCGGGGCGTCTCGTTCTCATCGCGAGAAGAGGCGCACCCAGAGCGTACACGTTGGGACCCGAAAGATGGTGAACTATGCCTGGTCAGGACGAAGTCAGGGGAAACCCTGATGGAGGTCCGTAGCGATTCTGACGTGCAAATCGATCGTCGGAACTGGGTATAGGGGCGAAAGACTAATCGAACCATCTAGTAGCTGGTTCCCTCCGAAGTTTCCCTCAGGATAACTGGCACTCGGCCGTTCCGCACGGAACGCGCGCGAGTCTCATCTGGTAAAGCGAATGATTAGAGGCCTTGGGGCCGAAACGACCTCAACCTATTCTCAAACTTTAAATGGGTGAGATCTCTGGCTTTCTTGAATTATGAAGCCACGAGCATCTTCGGATCAGAGTGCCAAGTGGGCCATTTTTGGTAAGCAGAACTGGCGCTGTGGGATGAACCAAACGCAGAGTTAAGGCGCCCAATTCGACGCTCATGGGACACCATGAAAGGCGTTGGTTGCTTAAGACAGCAGGACGGTGGCCATGGAAGTCGGAATCCGCTAAGGAGTGTGTAACAACTCACCTGCCGAAGCAACTAGCCCTGAAAATGGATGGCGCTGAAGCGTCGAGCCTATACTCTGCCGTCAGCGGCAAGTGGGGCGGCAACCGGGAGCGGGCGTTAGTCTTCTCTCGCGTCGTCACGAAGCCCTGACGAGTAGGAGGGTCGCGACGGTGAGCGCAGAAGGGTCTGGGCGCGAGCCTGCCTGGAGCCGCCGTCGGTGCAGATCTTGGTGGTAGTAGCAAATACTCCAGCGAGGCCCTGGAGGACTGACGTGGAGAAGGGTTTCGTGTGAACAGCCGTTGCACACGAGTCAGTCGATCCTAAGCCCTAGGAGAAATCCTATGTCAATGACGGCGTACAATATACTCGAGTGTCGAGAAATAATAATAAATATTATACGAAGGACACACGCCCGTCGGGCGAAAGGGAATGGGCCCGGGGTTTGCGATGCGGCCCCCCGCCCTCCCCGGGGGGCCCCGTTCTCCCTCGCGAGAAAAAGGCCCCCCCCCAGACCTACACTTTTGGGAAAAACCCCAAAGATGGGGAACTAAGCCTTTTGGTTTCAGGACGAAGTCAGGGGAAAAATGATGGGGGTCCGTTCCATTCTGACGTGCAAATCCCATTTGTCGGAACCCGGGTATAAAGGGGGGAAAAAAACTTTTAAACGAACCATCAGTACCCGGTTCCCTCCGAAATTTTTCCCCCATGATAAACTGGGGGACTTTGGCCCAAATTTTTTTCCCCCACGGGAAAAGCGCCCCGAGTTTTCCCCAATTTTTGGTAAAAAAACGAATGTTAGAGGGCCCTTTGGGGCCCGAAACGAAAACCCCCAAACCCATTCTCAAACTTTAATGGGTTTAGAAACTCTGGCTTTCTTGAATTTTGAAGGGCCCCGACATCTTCGGTCAGAGTGCCAAGTGGGGGGGGCCCTTTTTTGGGAAGGGAGAACTGGGCTGTGGGTGAA
>NW_028189606.1:0-17499 GCF_048542155.1 Nylanderia fulva
AAAGGTTTCCCGGAAAAGCTGCCCCAATCATGGCGGAACCCCTATCGGAATAAATTGGGGAGTCTGCAACTTCCACTTCCCCCCAAACACGAATCGGTGATTTGGGCAGTTTTGTCATTTTTACTTACAAGTTATTTTCCAAACCCCCAAACGACTTTTCGCATAGAGCAATCGACAAAGCTATTTTTTTTAACAGAAGAGTCACAGGTAGACCCACGCAAAAACCCCAAAATCACCTCAGTTCCAGCGCAAAATAACCTCAATCGCGGGTACCCCCGGGGAAAAATCGCATAGTTTCGCGAAACCCGTAAAGCGTCGTGTCTCGGGGAAAAAACCCGAGTTTTGGGGCATTAAAATTTTGGGCAGCCGCGCCCCCCACGAAAACGAAACCAAAATAAATTTCCTCCTTTTTATCGTGTGTAAGGGATCGGGAAAATTTTATCTAAACAGCCCGATAATTTGGTCTAGAACAAATGTTTCCCTCTAAAAAACGTCTTTTTGAAAGGGCGAAAATTATACTTATTATCGTAAATTTCTTCGTAATTAATTTCCGATTTTTTTCTTCAATATTTAAATTCCCTGAGATATTTGAAAATATTAAAAATTTAAATAACTAGCATATTGATTGATTTTAAATGAATAGGGGGACACAGTTTTTTTCTGGGAAATTTTTTAAATCCTAAAGAGTTTTCCCTCCTCTTTTTCCCAAAACTAAATCGCACAGTTCTGTAAATAATGATGATTCAAAAATGTCGTTGTTAAAATCAAAGAATTAATGTTTGTCAAATGGGGGTTTCGATTTTTGGGTTGGGGGAAACGGCCCTTCGCCCGAAGAGGGATTTGTCAAGAGCTTGTGGGCCGGGACCCCAACGTAAAGAAAGACGCGGCGGGGTTTTAGCGCAGTTTTTTACCTGCTCAAATGATTTTTTTTTTTCCGACGTGCAAATCTTCTTTTTTTTTAATTTTTTTTCAGGGGAGATGGATAGTAGTGAAGTATCAAATTTTAAATAAGGGAATATTTCAGGAATATTAATAAAAAAAATGTACTGATAAAAGATTGCTCAATGTCGTTTTAAAAATATCTTCTTTTATATCTACCCCCCGGGAATCTGTCTAAAATTGTATTTAAGTAGAAAATGGGAAATTTTTAATTCTAAAAAATTAGAAAAATTTGATCGATTTAAAATAATTTGTCTAGAACTGATTTTTTAAATTTTGATTTTTATCAATCCTTACAAATGAATTTTTTTTTCTGAGAATTTCTTCTTCTATTTTGATCAAATCAAAAAGTTCTGAAATTTATGATTTTTTCCGGAAAATTGGGTTTTTTTTATTTTTTGGGACTTCGTCAGTAGAATAAAATTTTTGGGTTAAAGTTTTTTTTTCCCTACTTGCAACTAATTCGTGTAATTCTTTTGTTAAAAACTTTTTCCCTGAAGAATCTTTCCAAACCAGATTTATTAGAGGGTTTCGTCTGGCAAGGATTCTATTGGGGAATCAAGGGAATTTCCTTTATCTGAGTTTGGGTGTAATCGGGGGAAGCTTTTTCTGAGTCGAAAAAATTCAGGGGCTTCTTCTATTAAAGAATAAATTGAACTCAGGGTTAAAGGGTCGTAAATTTCAAGGGAATTAAGAATTTGGTTGATCGAGGTTTTCGACTCAATATGGAGGGAGTTCCTTTGTTCGCTACTTGCTTATTTAAAGATTTAACTGAAAGATAAAGTCTTCAACCTTTTTATGGTCCCCGGAAAAAAGGAAACTTTTTCACATTCAATTTGAACGGGGTTTTATTACCGGTTGCCCGTTGCCTGCCCCAAAGTGAGTAGATCCACGCGGTTAGCGCGACCTTTTTCTTACTTGCCTTACATTACGTTTTTTTTTTCGATAATCAAATCTTCTGTTCCGTTTAATATTCTTTTAAAAAAATTTGTCATTAAATCTAATGGAATATCTTTTAAAAATTTAGATTTTACTAGGAGGATACTACTAGGAGGGGGTAAAACAAAAGAGTTTAAACTTTTAATTTTAAATAAAATCAAATTAACTAAAGAATTTGTAAAAAATAACATTCCTAAATTTTGGTTTCCTCCTTGTATCGTTATTGGAAGGAAAATTTTTTAAACAAAAATCTACCTCGGGGCGTTGATAGGAAAAGTTGTTTCCGATGCGTTTATTCGGGGGCCCCGGGGGAAGGAAAAAATTTCGAGATTTGTTTTCGGTGCGTTTTCACGCTGGGAAAAAGGAAAAAAATCGGAGAGTATTTTCCCGGGTTTCCTTTTTTCAGCGCTCCGGGGGAAGGAAAAAATCGGAAGTTTTTTTCCGGGTTGCCCTTTTTCCCCAGCCTCGGGGGAAAAAAAATAACGGGATTTTTTTTCCGGTGCGTTTTTTTGCGCTCGGAAAAAGGAAATAATGGGAGAGTTGTTTCCGGTTGCGCTTTTCCCAGCGCTGGGGGAAGGAAATAATGGGAGAGTTTTTTCCCCGGGGGCGCTTATTCAGCCCCGGGGGGGGAAAAATAATGGGAGAGTATTTTCCGGGGCGTTTAAATTCAGGTTTGGGGGGAAAGGAAATAATCGGAGAGTTTTTTTCCCGGTGCGCTTTTTTTCAGCGCTCGGGGGAAGGAAAAAATCGGAAGTTTTTTTTCCGGTCCCGCTTTTTTCAGCGCTGGGGGGAAGGAAAAAAATGGGAGGTATTTTTCCGGTGCGTTTTTTTCCCGCGTTTGGGGGGAAAGGGAAAATAATGGGAAGATTTTTTTTCCCCCGGTGTGTTTAAATTCAGCCTGGGGGGAAAGGAAAAACCCGGAATGAAATGAAGGGGACTTTTAAAAATATAACAGGATTTTCTGTTTTTTTATGCTAAATCGTTTATCTTTCTTTATGAAATTTTCTTATTGATAGGAAAATTTTGGAAAGGGTGTTTGGGAAAAGGATAAAAAAAAATCTACGCAAAACCTTCGAAATTTCATTCGTTTTTATGTAATTTCGGAAGGGTCGGATGATCTGTTTTATTTATGAGTCCAAACCCTTTAAAGCCCGGACAACTCTTCGTCCCCCGTGATGTTTTTTTGGCCAGTTTTCCGCTTCCCTCGCAGGCCCCTCGGTCGTGGGATGTTTAGGGCGAAATCAAACGCTCAAATCGTAGGGATGTCTAAGTTCTTTTTTTCGTTTACAAATTATGCGCGATTAAAAGTTAGGAAGCAGCGACTTCGCACAAACCCTTGACTTGAACAATGTACAAGTTACAAATTTACGCTGGGCTACACATTAATGTCGTTGAAAAAATTATATTTTCTGAGTTCGGGGTTTATAGTTTCGTTAGATGATTTTAGGAGGGAAACCAAATTGTTGTTTGGCACCTTTTTTGGCTGCGAAAATTTTTAAAATGTAAAAAGGGGGTAACTTTTTTTGTGATGAAATGCGGCCCGTGTTTTATGATAAAAGGGGCCGTCCCCGGGCCCAAATTTTTTTAAAGGGTTTAATACCCCTCAAAACCAAAAAAATCTTGGTGTCACGTGCAAATTTTTTGGGTGGGAGGTTTTCCCACAAAAAGGGCTTTTCCGGGAAAATACAAAATAAATTTCTTATAAAAAAAGGGGGGTTTTTTTGGGGGGGCCCTGAGAAGGAAAACAGTGAGCTTTTCTTATGCCCCAAATAGGGTCAAGAGAGTCTTCATGACCATTTTTGGGTTGATAGACAACGAGAAAAATCTAAGAGAAATAAGTAAAAGTTATTTTTTGGGTTTGATTCTCGGGGGCCGGGGACGTGCATGTTAGAAACCCAAAAAGCCCGCGGGGGGTTTGTTTAAATCGAAATAAAGATGGGGGGCCGGGGTTGGGCCCGATAAAAAAAGATCAACTTTATTCGCACTTGGGGGGTTTTCAAATTTTTCGCTTCCCAAACTTCTAAAAAACGTTTCTGAAATTTTTTCTCTATAAAATTTCCCTTGCTATATTCGGGTTTTTTTGAAATTTTAAATAAAAAAAGGAAGTTATGTTTGAAAATTAAATATATTTTTAATGTTTTGAACGTGGTATATTTTTTAATGTTACGGGTGAAATGTTGTTATATTCATGGGTTCTTTTTTTATAAAAATATTTTAAAAAAAAAGAAAATAACATCTCTGAAAACTAATTTGGGCAAAATCAATAGAAAAGGGTTCCATAAATATTTTAAACCAAATTGGGGGGCGCATCGTTTTTGTTACTTAAAAATTAAAGAAAAGTTTTTTTTTTAAAGGGAATATTTTATGACAATAGCCCGGTCTTTGAATTTATCAATTTTTAAAATTTTTTTCACCATTGTGTGTTTAAAATATTTATTCAGACGATTCATCTTTTTAAATTACCCCCAAAAATAACTTTAAAATACTTTTGGGGCCCTCGTGGGGTCGGGGGCTGCAAAAATTTTAAATGCAGAGCTCGGTTTTTTTTCCGAAGCCCACGATCCCCTATTGGGGGGTCCGAATCTTTTTCGATTTTTCCCCCCGGGGAAAATACCCGCGATCTAGGTTATTCGCCGGGAAACTGAGGTAAATCGGAATTTTGCGGGGGACCTACCTGGGACTTTTATGAAAATAAAGAAGCTTCTTCGATTGCTTAGCAAACGCCCTTTGGGGGGGTTGCGAAAGGAAATCTTCGTACGTAAACTGACAAAGCTCGCACAAATCACCCGTTTCCCGCGGGAGGGTAAGCCCCGAAGTTGCAGATTTCCGCAATTTTTTCCGATAGGTTTTTCCGCCTATGTTTTAGAGTAGTTTCCCGGGAACCCTTTTGTCCAAAGAAATTTGGGAAAACTTTTGGGAAAGGGTTTAAGAAAGCTTTAAATGCAGAGAGCTGCCTTACCCTAAAAATGGATGTACCCGAAAACCAAATTTGGAAAATGAAAGGGGGTTAAAACCCGGTAAAAAGGAATTTTAACCCTTCGGGAGGGGATTTTATACCTCTAAGGGTGAGGGGGCACATTTGTGTTTGTTGGAAATCAAAATTGGGAAAAATGGGGTCTTTCGTTCGTAATCTTCGCTGAACCCGGCATTTATCGAGAATTTGAAAGCGTGGGAAAAAAACCGTCGGAATTGTTCAGAAAAACCCGGGAAAGGGTGCCAGTAGGTGCCCGAAAACCCCTTTTGGAAAAAAAACGTTTTTTTTTCCGGTAAAAGGGTTGGTAATGCCCCCGGTAAAAAAACTTATTTTGGGGTATTGTGGGAATGTCGGTAAAAAAAACCTATGCCCGGTAATTTCGATAACGTCGGTAAAAGAACGTTGTCGGTATATCGTCGGAAATGGGGTAAAAACGAAAATGTTGGTAAAAATTGGGTCGAAAACGCGGTAAAAAAACTTTGTCGGTAAAATCGCCCGGTAATTTTGGGAAAATCGAAATTTTCCCTAATTTGTTTAATTTTTTTTAAATGACTACTTTGTTGAGGGAATTTACGAATTTTTATTTTTTTAGCCCACAAGTTTTTTAAGAAAAATTGAACTATTTGGGGTTTTTTCCGTGTTAGAATTCCGAGGGGGGCCCGGGGCATGGGTGGTCGCCCCTATTTTTATACCCCCCCCCTTTTTTTTTTATAGCTTCCGCAGTGCGAGGGAAAAAAGGGGAAAAATGGGGTGGGAATTTTTCAAAAGAATGTTCTCTTCCACGGGGTAAAAGGGGTCTCTAAATTTTGCTAAAAAACCCGCGCGTTTTCCCTTGGTTAAAGGGGAAATTTCACTTACCTTTAAGCACTTTTTTGATCGTGTCGGCCGTCTTGGGGGTAATGCGTGGGGGCGAGGGTCGTTCACTGGGTTTTTTGGCTGCGGCAGGCGTCGGGGTTTGGGAAACCCGTTTTTTGGGTTTATGAAATTTCCACTGTAGGAGTTCGTCGTTTTTTATTATTTTTAATTTTGGGAAAATGTTCTCGTTTTCAGGATCGGCCTGTAGTCCACCCGGGGAAATTGAGTTTTCCCCTCGGCCCGCTGATTGCGTAAATTTCGGTTTAGTTTTTTCGTAATTGATTTTTCCCCTTCCTGCGCTTTCGCTTTTACCCATTTTTAAAATTTAAATCCCACCTCTAAAGATTTCAAAAAGGAGGGTTGATTGCGGGCCCTCATTTATAAATTCCTTATTTTGGAAAAGGGCGGAGAATGTTAATTCTGACTGTGATAAACCGGTGGCCCCGCCCAAAACCCTTTTTTTGAATTTTTTCCTAAATTCAACCCGCCCGGATAAAAATTTTAAAACCGCTACGTTTTTATCAGGGGAAGTGGAAGTTTTGAAGAACGAACACTAGTTTTTTTTTTCACGGGGGGGGGAAAAAAAACCCCGATTTATTGGGAAAGTAGTACAAAATTCAAACAAAACTTAAAATTAAAAATTTGGGATTTAATTTAAATTTTGGGGTTAGAAATTTATTTAAAGTTAAAATTTTTTAGAATTAAGTTAGGATTTAAAATTTTGGATTTAAAGATTTTGAATTTAGGAGTGCGACAAACTGTTCGGTTCCGCGGGAGAACTGCCCGAAATTGGGGACTGCTCTGAGGTCCTTCTTTTTCGGCGGCTCGGGCCTGCGGCGGCCTGGAGGGGGGGGAACTCCCGGATAGGGGCCCACCGGGTGGGGTTTCCTTAGGCGCTACGGGCCGACGCTTAGTTTCAGGCGATTAAGCGTCATGGCCGGCTTTGGCGCGTTTTTTAAAATACTTTTTAAGGAATTTGGGAGTAAACAAAAAAATTTTTACGGCCGGACGGAAAAAACAATTTAAACATTTTTGATTTGGGTTTTCCACCATTAAATTATTTGAAACACATTGATTATATTTGGGTTTTATCTTTCCCTACCGGTTAGGGTTGTAAAGAGGGCCCGACCCCCTATAATTTATAGAAATAGTTTGGGCGGGGTTGGTTTTGGGCCCCGCCCCGCTAGTCCCTAGACTTTTTAAACAACCGAAGATTCCTATCCGGGTTTTAAAACGATAAATAATAAAAACGCCCTAATTCTAATTAAATCATTCTTAAAAATAGTTAATTATATGGGTTTCCGCAAAAAAATGATGTAAAAGCAAAAAATTTTTGGATTTCAACCAATAGGGGGACTCACAAAAGACGTAAGGGCCGCCCGACGCGCTATTGGCTAAGCCCCTACCCCTTTTGCGAAATGCACACTTAATTATAAAATTATTTATTGCAAATATAAAGAAATTTTTAACTCACAAAAAATTATTTTGTTATTTTTTAAATTTACAAACGATTTCCTATCATTAAAATTTGGGTTAGTTATTAAAAAATCTGTTTTTTTACTAAAAAGTGTGGGCACTTCACAATTAAAAAAAATTTTTAATTAAAAAAATTTTTAATTTGTACAAACTTAAAAACATACTCACAATCAAACACCCAAAAAAATTTTCAAAAAAAAATTATTCAAAAAAGTGAAAATAATCATATTTTTTTTAATTTGTGTCGGCTAGCTCATGTAGGGGCGCGCATGGCCCCAAAATTCTCCTTCTTCTTCCTGGCACGTCCGAGTGACCTTCCCCCTTTTGTCCCCTATTACCTGGTTTTAGGGAAAAAAGGGGTTTGCTCTTTTAAATTTTTTTGGACAAACGCATGCACCGAATATACTCTGGGTGGGGCCGAGAGCTGGAACCCGACTTTTTGGATCGGAAAATTTTAAATAGGGAAAAGTTTTTTAAAATATATAATAAATTTTTAGGGAGGTGTAAAAAATTTTTTTTTTTTTTCGAAAAATTTAAATTTTTTTGAATGAAGCGCTTTGAACCCCGGCTCGTTTCCCCCCTACAAAACCGCGTGATTTATATTTATTTTAATCCGCTTTCTCGTGTTAATCATGTGAATCTTCGAAGCGCGCTTCCCTGGTTTGACGACGGGGAAAGCTCGAGGCTTCAGTCGCTTTTCGACATCCCGGGCGACGGATCATACGATTATTGAGTCCCATCTTTGTGCATTAAGCACCCTACCCCCTCCCCCAGTCTAAACTTTATTCTGTTAATCAAAATAAGAGGGGAAAAAACCCAAAAAATTCCCCTTTTTTGTGTTATATTTTTTATACTTAACGCGTAAACCCTTTTCCCACTTTTTGGCGACGTCCCAAAACCCCGGGCCAATAGCAAAGAACATAATTGGGAGAAAAGGGGAGATCGGGGTTTCGCGACATTTTTTGATCTTTCGAGGGCCGGGTTTAGTGGGTGGACGTCTTTTCAGAGTCCCGGTCTAATCAGGGAAAATTGGGAACATTGACCTTTTTGGGTGTTGGCGCCCGGTATTTTTGGGGCATAGGACTACCAGGACTGTTTTTATCCCCTCCACGGGGGGGGAAAAAACAAAAAAAAAAAGGGGGGGGGTTCAAAAAAAAGGGGGGGGGGGGGGGGTCGAGCCCCCAAAAACCTTGAGGGGGGGACCCTTTAAACACTTTAATAAACTGCTCTTATCGCGCACCGCCCTTTTTTTTTTGCAAAATAAATAAGTTTTCGTGATTGAAAGCGAAAATTATATACACGGTGAAATTTTTCCGCCCTACATCCCGTGAACTTTAAAAATTTTTATGGCGACGCCTTTAAAAAGCTGCTCACGCAGCAGGAAAGTTTTTTTTTTGGACCAAAACTCTCGTTCGGTGACAAATTTTAAAAAACTCGGTGCGAGCAATCTAACTGGCCCGCCAAGGGGAAACATCTCCTCGGTACCCCCTTGGGGAAACTGTGGGAGAAGGCGGGAAACTCGTCAAAATCCAGCTCCTTCAAGGGGGCCCCCAAAGGGAAAAAAGGGGGCAATTAGGGTACTTCCAAAAAAGGTACATTTCCCCTCGCCAGGAGAGTATCTCGACGCTTCCGGGGTACAAAAGGCCGTCTCATCGAGACGGGCCCCTCCAAAGCCCCCACCCTGGGGCATGCCCGGGATACCATCTCCGTGCAACGACGTTGGGGGAACAAATTCCCCCATGAAACTCGGCCCCCAAATTTAAAATTTTCCCCCAATTTTTTTCCCGGGGACCGTTTAAAAAATTTGGGCTCATTTTCCGGGGGATATTTTTTAAAACTTCCTTGGGTAAATTAAATTTGTCCCCCTAAATGGGGTTTTACCGGTTGCATTAAATTGATGTCCCAAACTTAAGGGGGGTGCCCGCCGCTTTATTGCGTTTAAATTTTAAAAACAAACCCGGGTAAATTTTGAGCCCCCCATGGGAAGGCCTTACGGACGAATTGGGGAATCCGGGGTTTTGGATTATTAATTCCCCCATTTGCAAAAGATCGTTGATCTAAAACCAAATTTTAAAAACCGAATCAGCAGCGGCCTTTGCAATCTACGCGACTTTAAAAAAAATCACGATTAAAAACTTTTTAAACCCCCGGGCCCCCGGTCCCAAAATGGAGGATCCCTTTTATCTTTCTACTTCCCCAAAAAATTTTGCCTCCTCGCACTTTGTCAGGAGGGCAGAAAGGGAAATGGGGGATCGTACGATCCTTCTGAATTGACACGTTTCTAAAATTTTTTTTCAAAACGAATTAGGCTCGACGACGATAATCCTTCGACCTTTTAAAAAGAAATTTTTACCGGAAGGCGTGTAACTTTAAGGGGGAAATTCTACTGCGAATAAACCGGGCCCCACAAGATTCCCCAAAAGCCCGGGTTGCCCCGGAAAAAAAAATTTTCCTTTCGATGCAATCAATTCGTCCCCTTGGCATTAATCCCAAAGTTTTTCCCTCGAAAAATTTTAAAAGGGTTTTCCCAAATTTTCTTGCAACCCCGGGCATTCCCTCACGCGTGTAAAAAAAACCACAAGATTTCTTAAATGCGACAAAACACACCATACGTTTTTTTACAAAACGCGAAACCCAAAGGGAATGAGAGCACGCCGGCTTCCGACAATCCCCCGCCCCTGACGCAAGCGTTTGTAAAAACCCAAATTGCCAAATCCGACAGTGCTCACTGCGTCAAAGTTTCTCCCAAAAATTCTAAACCCTCTCCCGCAAACCCCGTGATGAAAATTTTCGTACTCCAAAATCAAAAGTTTCAGTACGCGCGTTACCGGGCCAAGGGCCCACTCATCCGTTTTTTCACGGAGACATTGGGTCAATTGCTGCCCCTTTCATCCCGCCCAAAGGAAAGACCCTTTTTCCCGTACGTTTTTCGGGAACGATATTCCGGCCCCGGGGCGAAAAAGATATAAGACTTTTTCGCTCGAGCCTTTCGTAAAGAAAAAACATTTCTTCCCCCCCGCGGCCCACGGGGGTTTAAAATCGGGTCACGGGGGGTAAAGGGGCTTCGAAAAGTAGCCCGTTCCCCGGCTGGGCCCATTTACAAGGACTTGACCTCGCTTTATGCTGATCGGGCTCCGATACAGATTTAACGGGCGGACCTTTACGGAGCCAAAAATTACTGATGGGCCCTTTGAAAAGGTCCGTTTTTGCGTCCCACGGCCCAAATCAAAATCTTCGGGTTTTTTTTGTCACTGGCCCTTCTAGTGATAACGATTCCCTGCATCTTTTTGCGTGGCAAAATGTCCCCAAATATGGACGTAGACCTCAAACCCAAAATTTTCGGGGGCGATTCGGGAACTGAGGAAGTTCCCATGAAACCAGCTTTTAAAAAGCGGGGCGAGGAAAATCGAGCATCATTTCCCGTAACACTCACCCCGGGGATGAGAGCGGGCGATACATCGTTCGCCTTCCCTTTTTAAAAAATTTTTCCCCCACGTAATGGCCCAAATTTACGCTGCTCCCCGACTCGATTGCGACAGACTCGAGAAGCGGTTATCGCGCGAAGCTAAATCTCGCTACGTCATACATGCTTTTTTCCGGAGTCCTAGACCTGGGACACATGGGGTTGGTCACCGGGCCAGAATCGTCTCACGACCCCCCCCTCGTTCCCAAACCCACCGCATCACCCCCGGGGCGTGAAGAGCGAAAATTTTTTCGACTAAATTGAGGGTTGTATTTTTCCCCTTCATGTTCTACCTCGAATAAAACTTTCCCCCAAGAAACCCTCTTTTTTCCCGGCCCAACTTTTTTAAAAAATTGTGTTTTATAAATAATCAGATGGCGACCAAAATAAAAACGTAATCTTGCCGACATTGAGAAAATTTTAGACCCGATAATGGTCCCCCCCAGGGCCGATTTCCCGCGCATTCTGTGGGGGGGCCGTCGTCACAGGGGGTCCTCCAGTCGTACCGCTACGTACCTTTTCGTATGGCAAAACCCCTCCAAAACCCCGCAAAACGGGGTTTTCACCCACGGTTTGAAGATGAAGAATCCCTTTTGATTTCTCTTTCTCGTTTTTTTTCTCTACAAAGAGAATTAATCGTGAAAATTTTAATTTGGTGGCCCACGATATTGAACCCGGCCCCAAGCCATGAAATCCAAATTGTCAATTCTCGCGGGGGGCGGATTCCGTCTGCCCTATGGGCGGGCCCAAAGCTAAACCGCCCAAAGCTCGAATGTGCCGCCTAATGATCGACTTTTCAACAAAGGAATCACTCCTTAGAAGAGGATAACAACATCAAGGTCCTCGGCATTTCTGTTTCCCCGAATTTATTTCCCTTTTCCTTTTACAAAATCCCCGCCCCCTGCGGTTTGCGACCAGGTTTTCATTGTTGCTAAACCTAATGCAAAAAAATTTTTTGGGTTGGAAAAATTGGGGTGAGCCCCCCCCCCGCGGGTCTCAGCTCTTGGGAAACGTTCGCGACTCTCTCTCCCCGGGCCCCTCAAACCCAAGTTCGGATCCCCCCCTGGACCCGGGCAATCCCAAAAAGGGGGCAGTAAACGAATATCACGGGTTTTTTTGACGCCCCACTTTTAAAACCATAATGCCGTGGTTATAAAGGGATTAATTGCTCAAAAGGGGCAAAGGGCCCTGCTATTTGGGGCCCCAAAACCCAAATGGGGGGGGCCAATTTTAAAAATCTGTCTTTCCGCGCTTGGGGGTTAAAAAAGGTGCCGTAAATTTCTCGCAAATTTCTACAAACGTTATTTAAACGACACAGCTTTCTACTATTCCCAACCTATTCTGGATTGTTTGACCCAAACGTTCCGAATTGGGTTAAAAAACCCCTCCCCTTTCCCCGTGGGTGACGTTTTTTTAACGAATCGAGTTTCCCAAAATTTCGACGGGAAATACCGTCTGCCATTGGTACCATGTTTTCCCACTAACTCCCAAAAACCCCCGGGTATTTCAAAACCCGCGGGATCGTCCGGCCCTTTATCGGCCTTTCGAACTGTGGGTCCCGGCCCCCCGATTGGGGGTTTACTCCGCCCTCGACCTTATGGCCCCTTTTAAACCCCAAAAGTTCTGACGAAAATTTTCCCCGGGGATCACAACAAAAATCACAAAGGGTTCTGTCCCCACATTCATCGACGTGCTGCAACCCCTTGCACTCAGGACCTTTTCCCCATCGAATATCATGGGACGCGCCTACCCTTTGGGTAACCGCATATGTCCCCCTCGTTTTTAAACGCCGGGGCACATTTGAAACGGGCAATTTCCGCGGTAAAACCCATTCGGGTTTTACTTAACCCGCCGCTTTAATTTTTTCCCCCAGGCACGCATCTTTTGGTTTCCCAAAAAGCTCAAATCAGTCTTTTGCACGAATATAAAGGCACTGCGTCGAAGCCGCCCATATCTTTTCGAATTCTCTAATAAAATTAAAGCCCTTCCTCGACAGAAAAGACACATCCGTCTCCCGGGGGGCGGCTAAAAAGGGGGCCCTCCCCGCATTTTTCCCCAAACGACTCCAATTTTTTTGGCCCGCATCGTATCCCGGACTTAAAACATCGACCATGCTCACAAAAAGAACCTTACATGGAGGCCACATTGACACTCCGGTTTATCCGACGAACATTGGGTACGAGCCGAAACTTTTCCCAATTGGGTATTCAAACGCTTTTTGCCCGGCGCCCCGTCCAAAGAACTTTTAATTTTTCCCACGCAAATTTTTGGGGGAAATTTTTCCGCTTTACTGTCCCTCGCCTCTCGGGCCCCTTTCCCACACGCGGTTTTTGACTATGCGGGACTTTTGCCCTTCTATTGGGAAAAAAGGGGGGGACATCGTTCACACAAGGGGTTTCGGTCCCCTATTCGTTTTGCTTGGCGACCCGCGCTATACCCTTGAGTTAGTCCCCCCGCCCCTTTTACCGAAGCTTTTTTCCAGCATTTAAACTTTTTTTCTCGCGCGTGGCCCCCCGATTTTCTACAGTGACAACGGGACCACTTCCAGGGGGCAGAGAAAAATTTTTTTTGGGGGACACATTCGGGAAAATCCCTAAAAAAAAAAAATTTTGAGTTTTGGGTCCCTTTTACTATTATGGAACCAAAGTGGATTTTTCATCCCCCCCCCTTCGCCCCACTTTGGCGGTATTGGGTGGGGGGGTTTAAAGCATAAACATCATTTAAGGCGCGTAGTGGGCCCCATACGCTTTTTTAACGGAAGAATTTGCCACCCTTCCTGGGAGGGGAAACCCTGCCCTTTAACTCGCGAAACCGTTTCTGCCATGACAAAGGATTCCGATGTTTTTTCCCCGGGCGCTAATTTTCCCGGGCATTTTTTTATTTTGGGCCCCCCTCCTCACCATCCCAAAAGGAATTTCCCTAACGGATAGAGAAAAAACCCCCTTTCACGCTTTTACCCCGTTCCCGGGGGATGCCGGGCATTTTTTTGGGAAAGCGTGGGCCCGCACTACCTCACACCCTGCAGCAACGACCGAAGTAGATGCGCTCCTCCCGGGGGTTAAACCCGGGGAAAATCCCTGCTCTTACGGAATAAATTGTTTTCCCGCCCTCCAAAAGGGGTCTTGCGCGTGGTTTTTCCCCCTGGCAAAACCCCGGGGAAAAGATGGACATTCCGTGTTTTTACTATAAAAAATAAAGACTTTTGAGTTTTGTGAGGGCCGATCTCGCAAAATTTTTTTTCTTTCCCCATAGATTGATTATAAAATTTTTAAATTTTACTTCCGGATACGAAAGGGGGGGCGGCCCTGTTCAGGCAGGTGTACATTTTTTTTTGCGAGATGTTATATTTGTTGAATGAAGCGCGTTTTTTAACCACGGCTCTGTCCTGTGACAGCCCGTGATCGTATTTATTTTAATCCCCCTTTCTCGTGTTAACACGTGGGAAATTTTTGAAGCGGGGCTCCCGTGGGGCTGACGACGGGGAAAGCCGAGGGTTCAGATCGCTTTGCGACGTTTTGTAAGACGGATCATCCCGCGGAAATTTTTCGGTCCCATCCGTGCATTTAAACAAATACTATTTTTCCCCTTCCCCCCGAACTAAACTTTATTCTGTTAATAACTTTTAAAAGGGAAAAAACAAAAATTCCGTTGGGGGGGGTTAGAGTTCGTTATACTTAACCCCGTAAACATTTTCCATCTTTTGCGACGCCCAAACCCTTTCTGAAAAGCAAAAGAACCCAAAATTTGGGTGGAGCGGCCAAAATCGGGGGTTTTTCGCGAAAAAGGCCTATCTTAAATTAAAAATTGGTTTAAAGTAAAAATCCCCTTTTAATAAATAAAAATTTATTAAAAGTATTTTTGAGATTGAATAAATAAAAATTATTTCAAAACAGAGCATTAAATTTGTAAAAAAAATTTATTAAAAATTTTTTTTTTACCCAAAAAATCCACTAAAACTTTAAATCAATTATATTCCTTTCCAAAATTTTTATATATTTTTAATTATAAATTTAATTATTTTTATTTATGTAATGCAGATTAGTTTTTAAAAAATTATATAAAACGTGTGCATGTATGAAAGAATGCAATGTAGAAAACAGAGAAGAGAGAGAGACAGAAACAGGACCACAGAGAGACAGATAGATCGATAGATAGATAGATAGATAGGTTGATCGATAGATAGATTGATAGATAGTTCGATAGATAGACAGGCAGATAGCTAAATAAATTGATAGGTATGTATATATATATATTTCTTTATAAACATTTTCTACGCATACATACGCATACATACATACATACATACATGCATGCATATAAAGAATATACTAACTTTTTCATTTAGCCTTTCTTGAAGGAAACTCTATGTTGACAAAGAGGCAAACGTTTTGCGTTATATTATTCTATGTATGAGAGAGACGAAGATAATATGACTGTCTGTCCTGTCTAACTGCACAATTGCAGCTCCATCTATCGCGACATCGGGCAACTAATTTTCTGCTCTGTATTATTCCCAAATGTCATTTCGCACATACGTACACATGTGAATAAAATATTCCACAACCGAGATCTTTTTTATTAGACTTTTAAACTTATTTCTGCAAGGTCACTAATATTCCTTTATGCAATCTTTTGGAGGAAGCAGTCTTATTTTGTACGTATAAATTATGAAACTTTTATACAAGCAAATATTGTTATGACGTGACGCGAGAAGCCAAAAAAACTCGTATTTAAAAATTTTTTGTCTTTTTATCAAAAATTTAGACCGCTTCCTCTTTTATTATTGTATTAACTTTAATCGTGGAAAAGCATTTGTTATTCTATTAACGCAATAAAAACTTCTCGATTGTGGCAAAATATAATCGGTTCGGTCGGTAAAAGTAGACCTCCGGCATCCTCTTAAGAATATGCTATTGGTTCCCATTCTAATAGCAACATTATATGGGATAAGCGATATGGAGGTTGTCAACTAAACTAATATATTATTTTCTTAATTTTAATAATAGAATTAATGAACTCGTAATAAGTCAATAAAATATGCATTTATATATATATATTATATATATATATATATATATACCCAGATAGGAAACTTTCAGCATAAATTCATAATTATTGCTTCTTTCTATTACAATAGTTTCGAAATACTTATTGCAAGGTGATGCATCAAAACGCATATTTTTTGTTAAAAAAGAATTTTGCAATTATAAATTGCAAACATTGAGAAGTTGTAAAAGCAAAATATTTTGCGTTATACAAAGTAATTTCTCAATTAATGCAGCATTAAATGTCTCAATTAATACAGCATTTAGGGAAAAAATTTTTAATATTTATAAAATAATTTTAAAAATTGATTTTTAAAAAAAAAAAGGTGCATTGGAAATAGCGACGAAGTAGTGTCATGGCAAAGTAGTGTATTGTGCTTTCAGTTTTCATGTATATAAGTGTTTTATTAATATTATTTGACAGGTAAGCTGTGTAATATACACATATATTATTATATATTCTTTGTTCCTTACACATAAACTTTTTTATCACGTTAAGCGTATTTTTAATATTCTGCACAAAACTATTTTCCGAAATGCGTCACCGCCAAGAACAATAAAGGCCTCGTGGCCGACAGACAATATTATTCTTGCATTGCAGTTTGGACGCCCAATCTTTAATTGCCTAAGATTACACACATATATATGTGTGGTTATATACATGAAAGCACAATACACTACTTCGTCATGACACTACTTCGTCGCTATTTCCTTCCCGAATAAACTGGAACGGACGCGCAACCACAGTGTATACCATACTGTGACGCAACGGTAACAGTAGCGAGTAGAGAAAGAGCGACGCTAACACCACGTTCGGGGAGATTATGACTCTGTCAATGCTGAAAGAGTCATAATAATTGTACAATTTTATGCTGTAGCAATTTTCGTAATAATTACAATATTAGTTTTTAAAATATATTCAGCAATAATTGTGCTAAATATTTCCTGTAAGTATTACAATTATAGTAGCATCTATTTTAGGTATCAATTTCATAAAGATCGCTGCATAATTATAATCAATAATTAATTTAGAATCAGTGATTTCAGAATTTTAATTTATAGTTATAGTATAGTATAATATACATTAAAATTTTCGTATTATTTTAATTTTAAAATGTAATGTATATTATACTATACTATAACTATAAATTAAAATTCTGAAATCACTGATTCTAAATTTAATTATTGTATTATGCAGCGATCTTTGTGAAATTGATACCTAAAATAGATGCTACTGTATATATATATATATCCTAAAAAAATCATAAAAATGAAAAGGTCAGGCCATGTTCAAAAGAAGGTACTCAAAAATTTAAACGATCTAATAATAAATTATCACGAAAAGTAACTGATATGTTATTCAAGGTGCCAGTTCAAAGTGAACATACGTAAAGTGTATATTATCTAAATTTAGTAATAATATATTACCATGAAAAGTAACTGTGATATTTTATTCAAGGTGCAAGTTCACATTGAATATACATACATATAAGTAAAACTGATTACAATTTGATTCTAGAAAATAAGTGCGATATGTTATTCTTAGTGCACAAAATATAATAGTCGTTTATAGAAATTTGATTTGAAATTCATACTAGCCCGTACAATGAAAAATAATTGCTCGTAATTCCAGAGTACCAATTTGTTAATTACTCAGAAAAATAACATGGCGGCCTGTTCTCAAAAAACTATGATGTTTCTCGATGTCCATTTAGAAATAATGTCAAAGCTCTTACAGAATAATTACTACAACATTTGAAATACGAAAAGTATTACATTAGAAGAAGATTAGATTAGAATAAGGTTTA
>NW_028189607.1:0-17447 GCF_048542155.1 Nylanderia fulva
CCCTGGCGATTGTGTGGAGCATGGAGGGTTTTTCCACAGGGAACATGATATGGTCGCGAAAACGATCAAGATCTTCGTTCGTATAGATACCACTGGAAGCGGGTGAATCCGGGCTTACGTACTTCCATGAGGGTTTGGTTAGAGGCCTGATAGTAGGCGGTGCCACCAATTCCACGGGTTTCGGTGTTAGTCTATACCAGGTGTTGTGTATTTGGTATAGAGTTGGTAATAGTTCATTGCAATCCCTCGATGTTCCGGCTTTAGTAAGTATCTTCGATCTTGGTAAGAGGAAGAGTGACTTATTTTGATGAGTGACGGGAAGTTCGTTGTAGCACTCCTCGGTAGGTCGTAGGCGGCATTTGACAGGTATACATTTGATGAGGTGTATAACTTCACCTGCAGTTATGGCGGTATAACCTGGAGACTTCATTATTCGATGCGCCATTTCGTCAGGTGCTATGCTTGCTAGAGAAAGTGCGTTGAGGAGGATCTGCCTTTCCAGTGCACATTTTGCTCCATAATATCCTTGTATAGTTGGGTCAGCTGGGTTTTCAGGTGTTTCTCGACGTATATAAATTTTGAATTCACATATGTGAAGATGTCGAGGTTGTCGATTCTGACCTTAGAACGGCTTTTGAATGTCCGTTCGGGCCTCGTTTCGAGGATACACAGCTTGGGATGTTCCGTTCGCCAAAGGTTGTATCCGCATACGTTGGTCTCGGTTGTCCTTGCTAATGCGAAGGTTGTGTCACGCGCCGTGACTGTATAAATCGTTGGCGCTTCCTCTTGGGGAGTGCTGGGCGACAATCGATATGCTATTCCTTCGTAGAGAACATCGTATCGTCCAAAGTGACAGTTGTCAATTGGCAGGATTGTCCAGAAGGTGGAGGCGCCGTCGGCATCAATGCATTCGCCTGTCGTTACGGGACAGCGAGTGCCGGATGGAAGTATCACTTCATTGTTATTGTATCCAACGGGCAGCTCCAATTGTCGTATCGTGATTCGTACTGAGGCTTGCACGATCACGTCGTCCCATGAGCCGTATGCGTCGCTGAACTGGGTGCCGCTGCATTTTCCGTCTGTCTTAACTGATCCTGCGAGTGTCATTGCTCTTAGGTTTGTTGCATTTGGCTTAATCCCAGTAATGTGCTGGTTAACTCCTAGAGATATGGTCCCTGTTTCGTGCAATTTTCGGCATGTATCTGCCGATATTTCGTGGATATACTCCTGTCTTCCGTTCTGCAAGTGTTTGTCGGTCTCTGTGACTGTGTACTATTATAGGCTTTGGAAACGGCGCGTTACTGTGCCGTGTTTGTTCGACGCGCGGCGAGTACTCGGCTCGAGTCCATCTGTTGTTAGGAGATCGTTCCGTGTTTATTTTTATGGGCGTCGAGTGGGCTAAAGGCCTTTCATTCGGATATACGTTACGTTCGTATGAACGGCGCGGAGTTTCGAATCTTTCATTGTCTAGTTCCGATCTTTTCGCGAGAATTTTGACGTGTGAAAAAGCTAGAAACGGGTCGCGATAGTCTTCTTGTCTCAATTGGATCCTATAGGCGAGTGGCAAGCCCTTGCAGAAAGATCGTGCTGTTAAGGCGTCGATTTCGTTTACTGATCCGACGGATAGCATTCCTTGCGCTCGGCGTTCCGCGTCCGTTATAGAAGATCGCAAGTCTTTTACGCGGCTAATGAAATCAAGGATATGCTCGTTTGGTTTAAGGTAAATTGTGCTCAGCTCCCCACGATACTGGTCGATGGTTTTCGGGGATCCGAAGGCTCCATTCAGGAGGTCGGCAAGTTGAGTTATCGTTTCGCACTCTTCGTCTTCTACGGCGCATATAGCTCGCCCGCGTAACTTAGTAAGAAGTAGGCGGGTTAGGTTTCGCTCGGACGATGGTGGGAATATTTCTTTAGCGCGTCTACATGCACGTATAAATTGAGAGAGGGGGATATTTCGACCGTCGAATGGCGGGATAGTCTCAAGTGCTTCCCTGAAAGACACCCTTGGACTATCATAATTGGTTCCGTGTTGGAATGCGGGAGACGCCTGTTCGTCGAGAAAGCGTCCCGCGGTGCTGGGAATATATTGCGTAGGTATCGTATTGTTCCCGCGCATGGAGTTTATCTCCTGGCGTAATCGTTCGATTTCTTGGAGCATATGATCGCTAAGTCGGGTTTTTCGGTTTGCTACCATTGTGATGGAGTTCAAACGTTTTTCCATCTCCGTTTCTTTACTCACGAGGTACTGCGGATGATTTCGAGGTCTTCTTCCGAAGCCCGTTTTTCGCGTTCGAACGTTTCTTTCTGCTGTTGAAGCATCTCGGATTGTTCGCGTAACCGTGCTTCCTTGGCATGTAATTGAGCGCGAAGTTCGTCTATTTCTACTTCAGTGAGCTTTTTCGTACCCGATTTCCCTCGTGTTTCCATCGCAAATATTAACTCGTATCCCACCGCTGTCACCAAATTTTGTTACGTCTCGTGGGGTCGCGGCTGCGAAAATTTGAATGCAGAGCTCGGCTTTTTCCACGAGACACGATCGCTATTACGGGTACGCGAATCTATGCGATTCTCCCCGGGGATACCCGCGATCTGAGGTTATTCGCGCTGGAACTGAGGTGATCGGATTATTGCGAGGGACCTACCTGTGACTCTACTGTAATAAAGATAGCTTCGTCGATTGCTCTATGCGAAACGTCGTTGGGGTTGCGTAAATAATCTTCGTACGTAAACTGACAAAGCTCGCACAAATCACCGATTCGCGTGAGGGTAAGTCGGAAGTTGCAGACTCCGCAATTTATATTCCGATAGGTGTTCCGCCTATGATTAGAGTATGCTTCCGAATCCTTGTCCAAAGTAATTTCGAGACTCTAGGTAAGGTGGAGTAGCATGAAATGCAGAGAGCTGCCTTAGTCTCAAAATGGATGTACCCGACACCAACTTGGCAATAGAATAAGGGTTCAAACGGTACGAAGAGATTAACTTCTGGAGGAGGAGTTATACCTCTAAGGGTGAGTGGGCACATTTGTGTTTGTTGCGTAATCGAATTGATAATGCGTCATTCGCTCGTAGATCTTCGGTGAACCCGGCAGTTATCGAGAAGTTAGTAGTCGTCGGCAAAACCGTCGGTAATTGTTCAGTAAAACACTGGTAAGGTGCCAGTAAGGCGTCGATAACCCGTTGGTAAAAGAACGTATGTCGGTATATGGTTGGTAATGTCGGTAAAAGAACGTATGTCGGTATATTGTCGATAACGTTGGTAAAAGAACGTATGTCGGTATATCGTCGGTAATGTTGGCAAATCGAAAGTGTTCTCAATTGATTATTGTTTAAATGACTACTTTGTTGTACGGATTTACGAAGTTATTTCTTGAGACACAAGATTTTTAAGAGATTGAACTATTTGCGTTTTTCCGTGTTAGAATTCCGAGAGTGGCACCGCATGTGGTGGTCGACCCTAGTTTTATAGCCCGACCTTTTTTTTATAGCTTCCGCAGTGACGATGGAAAAGAGGAAAAATGCGTCGGAGATTTTTCTAGAATGTTCTCTTCCACGTGGTAGAAGCGTCTCTGAATTTGCTAACACGCGCGATTGCTTAGGTTAACGTGAATTTCACTTACCTTTAGTAGCACTTTCTTGATCGTGTCGGCTCGTACTTGGAGGTAGTGCGTGCGGCGAGGGTCGTTCACTGGGATGTTTGGCGGCGGCAGGCGTCGTGGTTGGAACGTTATAGGTATGCACTTCCACTGTAGGAGTTCGTCGTTGTTATTATTTTTAATGTTGAAAATGTTCTCGTATTCAGGATCGGCCTGATATTCCACTCCGAGGAATTGAGAATATTCTTCGGTCGCTGATTCGCGATAAAGTCGGTTTAGTTTTCGTAATTGATTCTTCCTTCCTGCGCGTCGCGTCTTAGGCATATTGAATTTGATGCATCCTCTGAATGATTACTCAAATAAGGAGGGTTGATATGCGGCGGACCTCACTATCAATTCCTTATTTTGGCAAATGCTGAGAATGTTAATTCTGACTGTGATGAGCGGTGGTCCGCTCCAAACACAGTTTGAATTATTCTGAATTCAAACGCCGTATGACAAATTTAAAACGCTATCGTATTTTATCACGGGAGTGGAAGTTTTGAAGAATACTGAACACTAGTTCTCACACATGAATACACTGATTTATTCGTATAGTAGTACAAAATTCGAGACTAAAACTTAGAATTAGAATTTAGATTTAGACTTAGAATTTAGAGTTAGAATATTATACTTAGAGTTAGAATTTTAGAATTAGAGTTAGGATTTAGAATTTGGACTTAGAGTTAGAATTTAGGAGTGCGACTATACTGTTCGGTGTCGCGCAGAGAACTGCCGAAATTCGGGACTGCTCTGAGGTCCTTCGTTTCGGCGGCTCGGGCCTGCGGCGGCCTGGAGAGGGGGAACTCTCCGGAGTAGGGGCTCTCACCGTGGTGGGAGATCCTTAGGCGCTACGAAGCGCCACGCTTAGTTTCTAGGCGGAGTTAAGCGTCATGGCCGGCTTTGGCGCGCTTTTCAAATAGCGTTTAAGGAACTTGGAGTAAACGAAAAAATTTATACGGCCGGACGTGACAACGTTATTTTTACCTAGTATCTTTATTATCCTATAGGGACCTGTATATTGGTCTCCTAATTTCCCTTTGTTAGGTTCCTTAAGTAAATAAACGCTATCGTTAATCTTAAATTTACGCGTATTGATTTTCTTATCGTAGTATTTCTTATTTCTATTCTTAGCATTATTTAAGTTTTCGCGTGCGGCTGTTTGGGAATCGCGCAATTTGTTGAATAGTGTGGTTAAATATTGTGTATAGCTTTCGTTAGTCATGCTTTCGATGTCCGGGTCGCTCGAGGGGACCCGCGCGATTTTCCCGAAAATGAGTTCGTACGGAGTGTATTTTGTACCCTCATGTACGCTCGTATTATACGAAAACGATGCTAGTTTTAAAATTTGATCCCATTCACTATTTTTATCAACAAATTGCTTCAAATATTCCCAGAGTACCTGGTGTGATCGTTCTACCGATCCGTTCGCTTGTGGTCTGTACGCTGTGGTCTTACATTGCTTGATTTTAAATTTTCGGGCTACTGTCCTCATGAGGCTGTTTATAAAGTGTGAGCCCTGGTCGGTGAGGATCGCTTTTGGCGCGCCGAATGTACAAATAAGGTCGTTAGTAAATGCTTCTGCTACTTGTATCGCTCCTGCTTGTCGGAGTGGGATCGCAAGGGAGTATTTGGTTAGCAGGTCCTGTATAGTTAGGATGTACGTATTGTTTTGTTTCGTGGTTGGGAGGGGACCCATTATATCCATGGAGACCTTTTCGAAGGCCGAATCGGGGGTGTCGGTTAGGATCATTGGTTGCTTGGTTTTTACGCGAACCAATTTCTTTAATTGACACGCGCGGCAGTTTTTGACGAAATTTTGGACATCAGTTTTTATACCGCTCCAAGTGTAGCGTTTTTTAATCCTATTGTAAGTTTTGGTGATGCCCTTGTGTCCTGCTACCGCGGAACAATGATTTTCGGCGAGAATTTGTTCCCTTTGGTCCTTCCCGGGGACCGTTATGTCGTTCGTACAAATAAATATTCTTATGTCGATTTCGTCTAGTATTTTAATTAAGAGGTTATATATCGTATTCCAATCTACATTGTCAACGTTGCCTTTACTGATCGAGATCGATTGCAAGCCCAATTCTCGGATAACGTCTAGTAGCGAGTGTATTGCTTCTTTTATTATTTCCTTTTCGGTAACGCCGGAAATCCTCTCCTTTACCGCGAGAGAAATTACGCGTCGGGTGCCCTCGCGACTTACCCTTGCCCTGCCCAAAGCTGCATCTCTGGTCATCGGCAAGGAGTTCGCTACTTGCAATATTTGGGCGCCCTTGTCGATCGGTGTTCCTTGTTGCGTTATGAAAATGACAAGGTTATCTTTTCGGGTCGCGAAATTGTCCGGGATATTTATCACGCGGGGCCTCACGGCGGCCCGTGGAATGAAAGGACTGTTTACGTTTATGAATAACTCCTCGCTACTGGAACTGGAGTTGCTATCGGTTTCGTTTTCCGAGTCGCTGTCCTCGCTGGAACTAGGGGGCGAGTTTGTTTCCTCTGATTTCGAATTATCGGGGGGTCGGTGAGGGACGCTGTTCGCCGCAATCCAGCTTGTTTGTGATTCGTGGAGTTTTTGCGCCTCGCTTCTTCTTGGCGGGGAATAGGGATTCATTGGAGTCGGACAATCTTTGTATTTGTGAGAGAGGGAGGACTCGTTCGACTTCGGGCATAGTGTCTGGGGTAGGATTTCGCGAGAGGGCGTCTGCATTGGCGTTTATTTTTCCTGCTTTGTATAATACCTCATACTCGTATTCTAGTAGTTTTAGACGCCATCGGACAAGACGGGAAGATGGGTCTTTTACTGAATGTAGCCACACCAAAGGTTTGTGATCCGTGACCAATTTAAACTTCTTACCGTATATGTAAGGCCTGAAGAAATTTACGCTGTAAACTATTGCTAATAGTTCCTTTTCTATAGTCGAATAGTTTCGCTCGGCCTTATTTAGTAACCTGGAGGTGTAGGCTATAGGGAGGTCTTTTCCAATCGGCCCTTGGCTCAGGACACCGCCTATTGCATATCCGGATGCGTCGGTAGTTATAACGAAAGGTTTCGTAAAATCCGGATACTGTAGTATCGGTTCTTTGCACAATGCATCGCGGAGGTGCGTAAAGGCTGTCTCCTGTTCCTTATGCCAAACAAAGGTCTCATCCTTTTTCAGCAGATCGGTAAGCGGGCGCGCTATCTTCGAAAAATTAGGTATGAACCTCCGGTAGTATCCCGCTAGCCCGAGAAATTGCTTGATATTCTTCGGGTCTTTAGGGCGAGGGAAACTCTGAACCGCGGTTATCTTTTTAGGATCGGGTTTCACTCCAGTTTCGCTTATGACATGTCCCAGGTACGTGACTTCTTTACGGAGGAACTCGCACTTGTCGGGCTGGAGTCGCAGTCCTGCCTTCCTAAGTCGTTCCGCCAATTTGTGGAACTTTATTTCGTGCTCTCGCAGTGAGCTCGAATATAATACGATATCATCAAGGTACACAAATAGTTCGGCGCCTTGAAGTCCGGTGAGTACCTGGTCCATGAGTCTTTGGAATGTCGCGGGGGCGTTTTTGAGCCCAAACGGCATTCTCTTAAATTCGTAATGCCCGTACGGTGTGGAAAACGCCGTTTTATGGGCGTGTGCTTATCCATTTTGATTTGATGGAAACCCGATGCTAAATCGGATACGCTAAAGTACTTCGCGCTTCCTAGTTGATCGAGGATTTCCACTATGTTCGGTAGGGGGTACGCGTCCCCGATCGTTTTTTCATTCAGCGCCCGATAATCTATTACCATGCGCCAGCGTTTGTTACCTTTCGAGTCCGGTTTCTTTGGCACGATCCACAAGGGGGAGTTGTACGGTGAAGTGGATGGTTGAATGACATCGTTCTCGATGAGTTCTTGTACTTGTTTATTAATTCTCCTCCTTGTGCATCGGCGGAAATCGGTATTGTTTCGTGTGGACCGCTAATTCGTCGGTTGTCGGGATTGTGTGTGTAGTGACGTCTGTGGAGTGTAATTTATCGGTGGGGAGACGGAACAAATCATTGTAGACGTTTATGAGGTTATGTACGTGTTTAGTCTCCTCCGCATTTAAGTGTTTCAAGCCGCAGCAGTGTTTTTATTTCTTCGGGACGAGATTGTGTGTTTTGTCGGGTCGGGTCAACGCTGCGACGTGTTGAGGTTTTATGTCGTTATGTTTTATGAGATTGGTCCCCAGATGCCCTAGGGTTAAGGGACCGCCCTCAGTGTTTATGTGACCCGTGCGTTGGAATTTTAGGTTAAGGAGGGTGCTTTTATGACCCTTGAGATAGGATGAAGGATCCTCGAGGTTCTGTGGACAAGATTTGGAAATTTTCTCGATCTCTTGTAATCTTACCCTAGGTAAGTACAATTCGTGGTCCTTGTCGCTTATGTTAACGGCTTTCATATATACTGTGCCGTTACGATTAGTGACGATGGCATCTCCTAAGTAGATGTCTTCGTTCACATGAATTCGCGGAATATATCCTATGCTGACCTCGGGATTGCTGACTTGGAGCGAGACGGTGGCCCGCGATCTAGCCGGGATTTTTACCGTCTGAGCATCGTTAAAAGGGATTTGCGTTTGCTGCCACACGATGCAGCGCTTGGAATAATCTATCTTAGACGCGTCGCGTAAGAATTCGAATCTTAGGATTCCGCCTTGGGAAATTGGAAAGTCGTCTGGGACTAAGTGGAGGTCGATCCTGTGACCGAGGTATTTTATACTTGTCGCTCCGAGCGTTTCGATTTTATCGCTTGTAACTCCGCTAAGGAAAATAGTTATGCTTTTATCGATAACGCAATCGGGGCTTAGTTGGCCTTGTTTAACCAAGTTGGGTGCCGCGCCAGTATCTATCATGAAATTCGTGTTGCGTGCTAAACCGTCCGCGGCAATGGAAACGGTGGGCGCGTGCGAAAAATCGTTCGGAGTTAGCATGGCGATTCTGGTTTCTCCAGGGCTTGCTCCGCGTTTATTAGTCGTATTGGACGATCTGTTTCCCGAGACGTTCCCGCTCGAGCTTCGTCCCTGGGCCTCGAGGGGTGAGGGGAGTTTCCCTGACGTGAGTTATTGTATTGTCTTTTCCGGCACTCCTCTATTTCGTGTCCCGGATTTTTACAGTACCTACAGTATTTGTTGTTACTGGTTCGTTCGTGTCTATTGTTCTCGGGACCCCCTCGGTTGGCGTCTTCCGTTCTGTAAGTGTTTGTCGGTCTCTGTGACTGTGTACTATTATAGGCTTTTGGAAACGGCGCGTTACTGTGCCGTGTTTGTTCGACGCGCGGCGAGTACTCGGCTCGAGTCCATCTGTTGTTAGGAGATCGTTCCGTGTTTATTTTTATGGGCGTCGAGTGGGCTAAAGGCCTTTCATTCGGATATACGTTACGTTCGTAAGAACGGCGCGGAGTTTCGAATCTTTCATTGTCTAGTTCCGATCTTTTCGCAAGAATTTTGACGTGTGAAAAAGCTAGAAACGGGTCGCGATAGTGTTCTTGTCTCAATTGTATCCTATAGGCGAGTGGCAAGCCCTCGCAGAAAGATCGTGCTGTTAAGGCGTCGATTTCGTTTACTGATCCGACGGATAGCATTCCTTGCGCTCGGCGTTCCGCGTCCGTTATAGAAGATCGCAAGTCTTTTACGCGGCTAATGAAATCAAGGATATGCTCGTTTGGTTTAAGGTAAATTGTGCTCAGCTCCCCACGATACTGGTCGATGGTTTTCGGGGATCCGAAGGCTCCATTCAGGAGGTCGGCAAGTTGAGTTATCGTTTCGCACTCTTCGTCTTCTACGGCGCATATAGCTCGCCCGCGTAACTTAGTAAGAAGTAGGCGGGTTAGGTTTCGCTCGGACGATGGTGGGAATATTTCTTTAGCGCGTCTACATGCTCGTATAAATTGAGAGAGGGGGATATTTCGACCGTCGAATGGCGGGATAGTCTCAAGTGCTTCCCTGAAAGACACCCTTGGACTATCATAATTGGTTCCGTGTTGGAATGCGGGAGACGCCTGTTCGTCGAGAAAACGTCCCGCGGTGCTGGGAATATATTGCGTAGGTATCGTATTGTTCCCGCGCATGGAGTTTATCTCCTGGCGTAATCGTTCGATTTCTTGGAGCATATGATCGCTTAAGTCGGGTTTTTCGGTTGCTACCATTGTGATGGAGTTCAAACGTTTTTCCATCTCCGTTTCTTTACTCACGAGGTTACTGCGGATGATTTCGAGGTCTTCTTCCGAAGCCCGTTTTTCGCGTTCGAACGTTTCTTTCTGCTGTTGAAGCATCTCGGATTGTTCGCGTAACCGTGCTTCCTTGGCATGTAATTGAGCGCGAAGTTCGTCTATTTCTACTTCAGTGAGCTTTTTCGTACCCGATTTCCCTCGTGTTTCCATCGCAAATATTAACTCGTATCCCACCGCTGTCACCAAATTTTGTTACGTCTCGTGGGGTCGCGGCTGCGAAAATTTGAATGCAGAGCTCGGCTTTTTCCACGAGACACGATCGCTATTACGGGTACGCGAATCTATGCGATTCTCCCCGGGGATACCCGCGATCTGAGGTTATTCGCGCTGGAACTGAGGTGATCGGATTATTGCGAGGGACCTACCTGTGACTCTACTGTAATAAAGATAGCTTCGTCGATTGCTCTATGCGAAACGTCGTTGGGGTTGCGTAAATATTCTTCGTACGTAAACTGACAAAGCTCGCACAAATCACCGATTCGCGTGAGGGTAAGTCGGAAGTTGCAGACTCCGCAATTTATTCCGATAGGTGTTCCGCCTATGATTAGAGTATGCTTCCGAATCCTTGTCCAAAGTAATTTCGAGACTCTAGGTAAGGTGGAGTAGCATGAAATGCAGAGAGCTGCCTTAGTCTCAAAATGGATGTACCCGACACCAACTTGGCAATAGAATAAGGGTTCAAACGGTACGAAGAGATTAACTTCTGGAGGAGGAGTTATACCTCTAAGGGTGAGTGGGCACATTTGTGTTTGTTGCGTAATCGAATTGATAATGCGTCATTCGCTCGTAGATCTTCGGTGAACCCGGCAGTTATCGAGAAGTTAGTAGTCGTCGGCAAAACCGTCGGTAATTGTTCAGTAAAACACTGGTAAGGTGCCAGTAAGGCGTCGATAACCCGTTGGTAAAAGAACGTATGTCGGTATATGGTTGGTAATGTCGGTATAAGAACGTATGTTGGTATATAGCCGGTAATGTCGGTAAAAGAACGTATGTCGGTATATTGTCGATAACGTTGGTAAAAGAACGTATGTCGGTATATCGTCGGTAATGTTGGCAAATCGAAAGTGTTCTCAATTGATTATTGTTTAAATGACTACTTTGTTGTACGGATTTACGAAGTTATTTCTTGAGACACAAGATTTTTAAGAGATTGAACTATTTGCGTTTTTCCGTGTTAGAATTCCGAGAGTGGCACCGCATGTGGTGGTCGACCCTAGTTTTATAGCCCGACCTTTTTTTTACAGCTTCCGCAGTGACGATGGAAAAGAGGAAAAATGCGTCGGAGATTTTTCTAGAATGTTCTCTTCCACGTGGTAGAAGCGTCTCTGAATTTGCTAACACGCGCGATTCCTTAGGTTAACGTGAATTTCACTTACCTTTAGTAGCACTTTCTTGATCGTGTCGGCTCGTACTTGGAGGTAGTGCGTGCGGCGAGGGTCGTTTACTGGGATGTTTGGCGGCGGCAGGCGTCGTGGTTGGAACGTTATTGGTATGCACTTCCACTGTAGGAGTTCGTCGTTGTTATTATTTTTAATGTTGAAAATGTTCTCGTATTCAGGATCGGCCTGATATTCCACTCCGAGGAATTGAGAATATTCTTCGGTCGCTGATTCGCGATAAAGTCGGTTTAGTTTTCGTAATTGATTCTTCCTTCCTGCGCGTCGCGTCTTAGGCATATTGAATTTGATGCATCCTCTGAATGATTACTCAAATAAGGAGGGTTGATATGCGGCGGACCTCACTATCAATTCCTTATTTTGGCAAATGCTGAGAATGTTAATTCTGACTGTGATGAGCGGTGGTCCGCTCCAAACACAGTTTGAATTATTCTGAATTCAAACGCCGTATGACAAATTTAAAACGCTATCGTATTTTATCACGGGAGTGGAAGTTTTGAAGAATACTGAACACTAGTTCTCACACATGAATACACTGATTTATTCGTATAGTAGTACAAAATTCGAGACTAAAACTTAGAATTAGAATTTAGATTTAGACTTAGAATTTAGAGTTAGAATATTATACTTAGAGTTAGAATTTTAGAATTAGAGTTAGGATTTAGAATTTGGACTTAGAGTTAGAATTTAGGAGTGCGACTATACTGTTCGGTGTCGCGCAGAGAACTGCCAAAATTCGGGACTGCTCTGAGGTCCTTCGTTTCGGCGGCTCGGGCCTGCGGCGGCCTGGAGAGGGGGAACTCTCCGGAGTAGGGGCTCTCACCGTGGTGGGAGATCCTTAGGCGCTACGAAGCGCCACGCTTAGTTTCTAGGCGGAGTTAAGCGTCATGGCCGGCTTGGCGCGCTTTTCAAATAGCGTTTAAGGAACTTGGAGTAAACGAAAAAATTTATACGGCCGGACGTGACAGTCGCAGCGTTGACCCGACAAAACACACAATCTCGTCCCGAAGAAATAAAAACACTGCTGCGGCTTGAACACTTAAATGCGGAGGAGACTAAACACGTACATAACCTCATAAACGTCTACAACGATTTGTTCCGTCTCCCCACCGATAAATTACACTCCACAGACGTCACTACACACACAATCCCGACAACCGACGAATTAGCGGTCCACACGAAACAATACCGATTTCCGCCGATGCACAAGGAGGAAATTAATAAACAAGTACAAGAACTCATCGAGAACGATGTCATTCAACCATCCACTTCACCGTACAACTCCCCCTTGTGGATCGTGCCAAAGAAACCGGACTCGAAAGGTAACAAACGCTGGCGCATGGTAATAGATTATCGGGCGCTGAATGAAAAAACGATCGGGGACGCGTACCCCCTACCGAACATAGTGGAAATCCTCGATCAACTAGGAAGCGCGAAGTACTTTAGCGTATTCGATTTAGCATCGGGTTTCCATCAAATCAAAATGGATAAAGCACACGCCCATAAAACGGCGTTTTCCACACCGTACGGGCATTACGAATTTAAGAGAATGCCGTTTGGGCTCAAAAACGCCCCCGCGACATTCCAAAGACTCATGGACCAGGTACTCACCGGACTTCAAGGCGCCGAACTATTTGTGTACCTTGATGATATCGTATTATATTCGAGCTCACTGCGAGAGCACGTGTTACGTCCCGTTCGCAGTCGCGGCGTGTTATTCGCGAGTGTATGATTCGCGTTGCACGTACTCGAACTATTGCGCGAGACAACGTCGTATTACGGAAATTTTTCCGGGGATACCCACGACGAAGGGTTTTCCGACAAAGGTTGCACGATGCGGAGGAAAGGGAAAGAATGTGTTACCCTTAGAGTAGCAGTTACGGCGTGGAGCCTATCTGTAATTCTACAGTTATGATCGTGGTTCCGTCTTCTATCCTCGCCGGGACGCTATTTGGGTTACGCGAGTAGTCTTCGTATACAGACTCGCAGAGTTCGCATAGGTCACCCGCCCGTGAGAGGGTAAGGCGGTTGCTGCAAGTTCCGCAAACTATCCCAACTAATAATCCACTTATGGTTAGGCTATGTTTCCGGATCCGCGTCCAGGACAATTGAGAAGTTCGAGGTAACGCGGCGAAGCATGAAAGACAAAGAGCGGCTTTAGTTTCAAAATGGATGTACCCGATACCGACTTGACAGTAATACGGAGGCTCGAGAGGTATTAGGAGATTAACTCCTGGAAGAGGGGTTACACCTCTCAAGGGGATTGGGCACATCTATACTTGCCACGTTAGTTGTATTAACAGATCATGCGTTGTTCGCTCGTAGATGGTTGATGAGACCGGGCGTTGTCGAGAGGTCGGTAAATGTCGGTAAAGTGAGTCGATGTGGCGTCGATATAACGTCGGCAACTATCGGTAACGATCGTCGGTAAAGGCCGTCGGTATAAGCCGGTGGTAAATCGTTGGTAAGATCGTCGATAAAAGAACGTACGTCGGTATACTGTTGGTAAATCGAGAGTGTTCTTAATAGTTTATTGTTTAAATGACTACTTTGTTGTACGGATTTACGAAGTTATTTCTTGAGACACGAAGATTTTTAAAAGATTGAATTATTTGCGTTTTTCCGTGTTAGAAGTTCGAGAGTTGTACCGTGTGCAGTGGACGACCCTAGTTTTATAGCCTGACCCTTTTTTTATAGCTTCCGCAGTGACGATGGAAAAGAGGAAAAATGCGTCGGAGATTTTTCTAGAATGTTCTCTTCCGCGTGGTAAAACCGTCTTTGAATTTGCTAACACGCGCGATTCCTCAGATTAACATGAATTTCACTTACCTTTAGTAGCACTTTCTTGATCGTGTCGGCTCGTACTTGGAGGTAGTGCGTGCGGCGAGGATCGTTCACTGGGATGTTTGGCGGCGGCAGGCGTCGTGGTTGGAACGTTATTGGTATGCACTTCCACTGTAGGAGTTCGTCGCTCTTATTATTTTTAATGTTGAAAATGTCCTCGTATTCAGGATCGGCCTGATACTCCACTCCGAGAAATTGAGAGTATTCCTCGGTCGCTGATTCACGATAGAGTCGGTTTAGTTTTCGTAGTTGATTCTTCCTTCCCGCGCGTCGCGTCTTAGGCATATTGAATTTGATGCATCCTCTGAATGATCACTCAAATAAGGAGGGTTGATATGCGGCGGACCTCACTATCAATTCCTTATTTTGGCAAATGCTGAGAATGTTAATTCTAACTGTGATGAGCGGTGGTCCGCTCCAAAACAGTTTAAATTATTCTGAATACAAATGCCGTATGACAGATTTAAACGCTGTCGTATTTTATCACGGGAGTGGAAGTTTTGAGGAGTACTGAACACTAGTTTTCACACATGAATACACTGATTTATTCGTATAGTAGTACAGGATTTGAAACTAGAACTTAGAATTTAGACTTAGACTTAGAATTTAGATTTTAGAGTTAGGATATTATACTTAGAGTTAGAATTTTAGAATTAGAGTTAGAATTTGGACTCAGAGTTAGAATTTAGAAGTGCGACTGTACTGTTCGGTCTCGCGCAGAGAACTGACGAAATTCGGGACTGTTCTGAGGTCCTTCGTTTCGGCGGCTCGGGCCTGCGGCGGCCTGGAGAGGGGGAACTTTCCGGAGTAGGGACTCTCACCGTGGTGGGAGACCCTTAGGCGCTACGAAGCGCCACGCTTAGTTTCTAGGCGGAGTTAAGCGTCATGGCCGGCTTTGGCGCGTTTTTCAAATAATGTTTGATAGTCTTAGGATTTATTTCTTATAGATGGAAAAAAATTTACATACCCTGACATATTAATGAAGCCGGACGTGACACCTCCCCCCTTAGAAGAAAATGTTGGACCATGTTCCAACGTTTTCCGATCTTAGTAGTAGAATTTACAAGGTATAATTTTGTTAACTTATCATTGATCTATACTCCTTCGTTGAGGAGGTTGCGCAGTTCTTTGTAGTCTATGGGCACTTCACTTTGGACTTTTTCTGTCGGGGGTGCAAAAACTTCGGTCGTCGAAGGGGGATTTAGGGGTGTTAGCTCTCGTCCGTTGTCCTGTTTCTCGTCCGCTGGTTTTCCGAGGTGCAGTAAAACGTTTGTTACTGAGGTCCAAACGGCTCCCAGGAGGTGCAAACTCCATCCATATACGGAATGGAGTGCGTAGCCATGTATCAGTGTGTCGATAATTAGTTTGGCGACACGGACGATGACGAATATTCCGAGGATTCCAGCGCTTGCTGATCCGAAACTTACGAATCCTTTCCACAAGCGGGCTCCCGTATTTTCTGCTAGCTGGTCGAGGGTTTTCTCGTCCAACAGGTTTAGCATAGAGAGGCTTCCCGCGGGGACTTCTTGTCCCATTGCTCCTCTAGCAATTGTATTGAGCATAGAGGGTTTCTCCATGGGAAACATAATGTGGTCGTGTTACGTCCCGTTCGCAGTCGCGGCGTGTTATTCGCGAGTGTATGATTCGCGTTGCACGTACTCGAACTATTGCGCGAGACAACGTCGTATTACGGAAATTTTTCCGGGGATACCCACGACGAAGGGTTTTCCGACAAAGGTTGCACGATGCGGATTGCAGGGTATGTAAATTTTTTTTCCATCTATAAGAAATAAATCCTAAAACTATCAAACATTATTTGAAAAACGCGCCAAAGCCGGCCATGACGCTTAACTCCGCCTAGAAACTAAGCGTGGCGCTTCGTAGCGCCTAAGGGTCTCCCACCACGGTGAGAGCCCCTACTCCGGAGAGTTCCCCCTCTCCAGGCCGCCGCAGGCCCGAGCCGCCGAAACGAAGGACCTCAGAACAGTCCCGAATTTCGTCAGTTCTCTGCGCGACACCGAACAGTACAGTCGCACTTCTAAATTCTAACTCTGAGTCCAAATTCTAACTCTAATTCTAAAATTCTAACTCTAAGTATAATATCCTAACTCTAAAATCTAAATTCTAAGTCTAAGTCTAAATTCTAAGTTCTAGTTTCAAATCCTGTACTACTATACGAATAAATCAGTGTATTCATGTGTGAAAACTAGTGTTCAGTACTCCTCAAAACTTCCACTCCCGTGATAAAATACGACAGCGTTTAAATCTGTCATACGGCATTTGAATTCAGAATAATTTAAACTGTTTTGGAGCGGACCACCGCTCATCACAGTTAGAATTAACATTCTCAGCATTTGTCAAAATAAGGAATTGATAGGGAGGTCCGCCGCATATCAACCCTCCTTATTTGAGTAATCATTCAGAGGATGCATCAAATTCAATATGCCTAAGACGCGACGCGCGGGAAGGAAGAATCAACTACGAAAACTAAACCGACTCTATCGTGAATCAGCGACCGAGGAATACTCTCAATTTCTCGGAGTGGAGTATCAGGCCGATCCTGAATACGAGGACATTTTCAACATTAAAAATAATAAGAGCGACGAACTCCTACAGTGGAAGTGCATACCAATAACGTTCCAACCACGACGCCTGCCGCCGCCAAACATCCCAGTGAACGACCCTCGCCGCACGCACTACCTCCAAGTACGAGCCGACACGATCAAGAAAGTGCTACTAAAGGTAAGTGAAATTCATGTTAACCTGAGGAATCGCGCGTGTTAGCAAATTCAGAGACGGTTTTACCACGTGGAAGAGAACATTCTAGAAAAATCTCCGACGCATTTTTCCTCTTTTCCATCGTCACTGCGGAAGCTATAAAAAAAGGGTCAGGCTATAAAACTAGGGTCGTCCACTGCACACGGTACAACTCTCGAACTTCTAACACGGAAAAACGCAAATAATTCAATCTTTTAAAAATCTTCGTGTCTCAGGAAATAACTTCGTAAATCCGTACAACAAAGTAGTCATTTAACCAATAAACTATTAAGAACACTCTCGATTTACCAACAGTATACCGACGTACGTTCTTTTATCGACGATCTTACCAACGATTTACCACCGGCTTATACCGACGGCCTTTACCGACGATTGTTACCGATAGTTGCCGACGTTATATCGACGCCACATCGACTCACTTTACCGACATTTACCGACCTCTCGACAACGCCCGGTCTCATCAACCATCTCAGCACCAGCATGACTTTTATAAACAACGTGGAGTATAAGTCCCAACCCCCCCTTTTGAGGGAACCCCTTTTCCGGAGTTAA